>NW_007730621.1:21819-23840 GCF_000696425.1 Galeopterus variegatus
CTTGGCATATTATTCAAGGATCCATTTTGTGGAGTAACAAAACCAGTAAATTTGGGGGGAATTAAACTTAGTTTTCTATACCTCTAGAAATAGTAAGTATATTGTCTACCAAAAACTGTATTTAAATTATACTAAGATGGTATAAATTAAACAGTGTTGGCAAGTGCATAGTAAATTTAGCCATTCATCCTCAAATTTGTAAAAATTGGGGAGTAATATGTTGGCACAATCTTACTGAATACTGCAGGTTGGCAGGGGAATGTAGATGGAATGGACTGAATGTGAATGAAACATAAATGCCAATGAATTGACAAACCATGTTGTTATTGCATCAGATTCATTTTATATCACTTTATATATCTTTTTCTGTTCTAATTATAAGGAAAGACTGAGGAATGTTAACTAGACTGGAAGCTAGGTGTGCACACACACACACGCACACACACACACACACATGTATATTACACATACACTGTCCTGGATCATTCCAAGAGTCACACTCATAAGAGAGTTCATTTTTTGTTTCATTTTGTGCATAATTATTAAAGACAGGAGGCTTAGAGAGAAAAAGCTGGAATTCAAAACTTTTATACAAAGCAACATCAAATAGTCTTTAAAATCCAAAACAGCCTAAATCCACCTGTGGTCAAGGCCCTTGGAGCTGTCAGAGTTTATTTCAAGGATGGCTCCCTGAGTGAGAACTCTGGGATCTTGACTTTGAATAAAAGAGGGCAGTTGTGTTGTAACATGTCTGAGTTTGAAATATTACATAAGGCTTTTGACCAAGAAAAGCATTTCATTCTCTTGGCTTATATATCCAAGAGAAAGCAGATTTGTTTTAAAAGAGCACTAGAAAGCAAATCATGGCTGTTTTGAGCATATGTTTTAAGTTTAATAAAAAAGATTGTTCCAAACTGTTATTCCTTTGTCTGTTAGCTATTATAAACTAGTTATGTAAGTTTAAAAACTTATAATTTTTCCATTTTTTTTAGTTTGCCTAAAAATGCTCTTTATTTCTGAGGTTATAGAAAACCATAACCAAAACTTCACGTGCACAATTGAGATCATTTGACCAATTTTTCTAACAATAGCTAGCTCAAATTAGAGACATAATGAAAAAAATTAAAAACAAACAAATAAACAAAGATTGAGTGAATATTAGTAATGAACTAAGTCAGCAAAGGTGTCCTCCAAGAAATATGCATTCTCTGATATTAATAAGTAATTGTTGCTGCAAGTGATGTTAAACCCAACTCCTCAATTTCTCTAAGAAATAAAAAATAAATTGTTTAAAATATATATATCTTCACCCCAAACTCTAATATGAGAGAAGGATATGAATATAAAGTGAACACCTTTTTCAACATGAACTTACATTTCATGAGAGACTGGTTCCATTCCCACATCCAGGGTCTGGAGGGTAAAACCTGATAGGTCTGACAGGAAGATGAATCTACAAAAGGAAATTGGCCTTTGAGGACAGAGCTGACATGCTGAGAATGGCATAAAAGACAGAATGCTACTGGGCCACTGAATTTATGAACCCTGGAGCCTTTCTACTTAAGGATTTCTTGCTAAGTGAGAATATAAATATCATTATTGGTAGACACTTTACCAATAAAGGAGCTTTTTTGTTACTTGCAGCTCAAAGCATCCTAATAAATAAAATACTAAATTGTATTTGCCTATCCAAATTATTATTGTCTATTAAAAAGCCATAATTTCAATAGACAATATTTTTATTCAATCTAGTAATTTTTAAAAGGTAAGTCAAAAATAATTTGATTTAAAACTAGAGTTTCTTCATGGAAATAAACTTTACAGACTGCTGAGTTTTATGGTCTGTGGATTCTATCCTGAGGCTAGTATATGTGAATTTAGGTGGGGGTTCTTACCTCGGCGTGATCATATCAAACCCAGGGTTATTATTTTCTATGCCAAGTGATTTTACTTTATACACTTGTTTACTTAGTTTTTTAATTTGCAAAACTGTACCACTTGTAGAAAACATTTGATTCAAG
>NW_007730621.1:24339-57441 GCF_000696425.1 Galeopterus variegatus
TTGTTTACTTAGTTTTTTAATTTGCAAAACTGTACCACTTGTAGAAAACATTTGATTCAAGTGGGATAATATAATTTTGGAGTTTATTATTTAAAAGTTTCCTAAAGCAGCATTTCAAAACATTACTCCGTAACCATAATGACTTCTTGTTACTCTTTTAAAATCTGATAAATTCATTAATTGTTCTCAGTAAATATTTAATGACCATGTCATTCTTCTAGGAGTTAGATATATGAATAAAATATAATATATAAATAATATTCAATCTTTGATCCTTAGGGGTCCTAAGTTCGGAATCTTATTCCTGGATATTCCACTATCTCCTTTCCTTCTTTTGATTTTTTCTTATTCTCACTGTATATACTCTTTGATTGCATTGGGATTTCAAGCCTTACTCTTCTTCATTTTTCTTCCAGTTTACTAGTCCTTTATTTGGTCTTGCTTTCTTTTTCATTCTAGCTCCCTTAGGTGAGCTCTTACTTTTATCCCTCTTTTTCAAATCCCCTTAATTCATTCATAATTGTGCTGAATGTGCTCTATAAATTCCAAAGCCTGAATCAATTGCACTTTCTTTTCTCTGCTCCTATCCCAGAACTGTTGTGCTTACGAGAAAACTAGTGATTTCTAAATGGAAAAAGTAAGTCAATGCTTCTCAAAAATCCCTTTTTTTCTTTCCTTTACTTACCAAAATCACTTTCTACCTTTAGCATAAGAACCATGTTCTAGTCGCCCATATCCTTCAAAACAAAGCAAAAAAGTAACAAAAGAGGAAAATAATTAACCTTGAATAAAAACCTGCCCTCTGCAAGCTGATGCCAAATCTATGTATTTGCTAAGTTGAGCTTCCTGACAGTGTAGTACAATTTGGTTTCTTTACTTTCTCCAGATGCTTCTACTGAAATCATAGCAATTCATCTTCTTCCTATTACAGCAATTAAATAATTGTATTTTTAAATGTTTCTTGTAGCTGTTTTTCCTAATGGTGAGAAGCAGAGCTTAACTTTGAGTGATGATCGGAAAACACATTATTGAACTCTTTGTATACATAAAGGTCAAGCCCATAATCCTAGTTCAACAGAGAAATAGTGAGGCATCAAGTGACCATAATAACAAAGAGGTATTTCTCCTGGGTGTGTCATTGTTAAGGTGATACTGATTTGTAGTTTTATCAGATATTTGGAAATCTGGACCTCCAGGAAGGGGAATGTGAGAAAGAGTTTCTGGACTGAGAGGAGCAAGATTCAGTATTTTGTCACAGCTGAGGGCAAAGTTTGAGAGATGGCAGGAAATCCTGTTGTACTGAATTTGTTCCATAGATTTTAGGAGCAGTGATGTCTGAGATCTGTCTTGTATTATAATTCCCCTTCCAAAGCTTCAGTAACAACTTGTTAATACTTGGATTGCAGTATTAAGGGTTGTCTCCCTGCCCCACCCTGCAAGCTTGTTCTCTATGACAGCATAGAGGAAGCTGCAGCATTTCAAAGCAGAGTAGAAAATCCCAGAATAGGGTCTGAGCTGGGATTAAAAACAACTGGGAGATTTTAAGTATTGATTGTATTTGTCAGGTACTTTTAAAAATATTAAGCAAGAGGACTGCAGATTCAGACATTACTAATGTGGAGGTTCAAATTGTTTTCATTTGACTATTGAGAAAAACTGTTGACCTAAGTAGAAGATAACCCAGAACCTCAGTAGATATATAACAGGAGGGCAATAGGCTGCTTCACAGGAAGCAGATACTGGCAATGACCCGAACCCTCTCCACTTCCAAAGAAGTGAATAAATTAAGGGATACCTCCCGTGTCTCATGAATTGGAGTAAGATTTTGGCCATGGCAGTATTCATCTTAAAGATTTGTCATGTACATGTCTGGAGCGTGGTCTGAGAATATTTGAACAGCTGTGTTTCTTTGGGTCTCTCTCCAGCATGTCAAATCTTCAAATCTCTCAAGCATTACAGCTTCAGGGTAGCCAGATTTTTCACATGTTGGCTCAGTTTCCAAGGTACATGTTGAGAGAGAGACACAGAGAGAGAGAGGATGCACATGGAAGTCTTATCTCCACTTACGACCTAGTCTCTGTAATAATAAGCTGTCATTTTTACTGCAGTCTATTAGTCAAAACAATCGCAAAGGACCACCTACCTATGTTCAAGGAGAGAGAACATAGACCTTATCTTTTGATAGAAGAGTACCAACTTCAAATTACAAGATGATGGTATGGGATGGGATTGGTTTCAATACAAAGTGAAAACAAGGGCTGGTCTGTTAGTTCAGTTGGTTAGAGTGCAGTGTTATAACACCAAGGGAAAAGGTTTGTATCCCCGTACCAGCCAGGCACACACACAAAAAAAAAGTAAAAAAGAAAGAAAGAACACAAGATGGAATATGGATATTGAGAGTTCTATGGCATTTGTGTTTTGGATTCGAGTTGTTCCTGAAGGACAACTGTATCCAAGCCATTCTCCCGTTGCATCTTGAATCTGCTCCTTTTTCTTCTTTCTTCATCTTGGTGAAATTACCTTCTTCAGCATTTTAGTAGTAGATGACATTAATTGATTTATTATCCTGATGCCACTCTCAGTTTCTAGGAACAAGAACTACTATTCCCCCATTCCAAATTTGTGGGAACCGTCATATTTTTATAGTCCATATTTTGGCCACATTTGATTGGCCCCAGACACACCTGATGTAAATTTGACATAGGGTTTTTTTCCCCAGGATTTTTAACTTGGGAACAATAAGAACTACTATTCCCCCATTCCAAATTTGTGGGAACCGTCATATTTTTATAGTCCATATTTTGGCCACATTTGATTGGCCCCAGATACACCTGATGTAAATTTGACATAGGGTTTTTTTCCCCAGGATTTTTAACTTGGGAACAATAATGAAAAGGAATTAGTTCATCTAAGGCAATACCATATTTGAATAGTTGATGATGTCTTTAACTTAACTACAATATAAAAACTGAAATTTTTCAAGAGAAAATTTTAAACTCAGTTTTGAATATACTGCATTTAGGTCTCTGTATAATAACTCTGTGGAGATATTCATCAAGGACTTGATAAACCCAATTCGATGGGGAGAAGATAATAAAAAGAAAAAATGTAAAACAAAAGTAAGAATGGCATTGGATTCATTGGTAGGAGTTAGAATGCCGTCTAATCAAGCAATAACACATTCAGTAAAACAATTTTCTTTTTATATTATTTTCCAAGTCCATATTTCAACCATTTCAATGCATGGTCCAATAAATCCATAAATTAGCATCTTAAGAACAGTTAAAATACAAAGTATGTAAAGGTGAACAGACAAATAACTTTATGTTTTGATAAAAATAGCATTTTATTATAATTTAGTTTTAGTTTTCCTGAGAGAGCATTTCAGTTCTACCTAATGGACGGCCCATATTTGTCGGGCCCCATACTGCTTCTGTTTACTATTTGGTAACGTAGGCTGCAGATGTTGTTTTCCATGTAACACATCTTGAGCAGTGATTTTGTCTTCACCCCTTCACTGGGGGGATGTTTTAAAGACCTCTAACTGTTACTTATTTCCTGAGAAAAGTAATATCTTGGAGATGTCTGAGGAGAGGGCAAGGAGACATAGGCTCTTGTTTTTACTCTACCGAGACAGAAATGTTGAAGATAGACCATGTCAAGGGTACAAATATGGAAAATAACAATATGTTAAAGCAACATATATCTGAAAAATAGAAGGAATATCTAAGAAACTGAAATAGAATTTGAGGCAGATATTCAGAGTAGCACTTCTGAAGTCCAGCCTATTTGCATGTTGCTTTAAGGTGGGCAGAGATCTTCTGATCTCTATTTTCTTCCCATAACGTACTTAAACTTCAAAGTAGAACTTTAAGGCCCCCAAATTTTGATTGCTTACTTCAATATGTTGCTGAAAATTGAGTATGAATTTACTTCCTTCCTAGGTTAAAGACTTGATAATGTACTTCAAAGGTTTTCTATGAAGTCATTTCACTCTCTTTTAAGTTCAAAAGAGTACAACTGTACTTCATCTGTGTAAATATTTCATAATCAGAAAATATACTTACCACAAATAGTTACAAAACAGGCACACAACTACAAAATAGTTAGTAATTCAAAATAAGCACAAATTGTCTTTATTTTTTTCCACAATCGTATTTTTGAGGAAGTGATAAATTTTTACCCACCTCATCTCTAAACCTAGTTTGTTTTCTTATCTCAATGAATAGACTGTTTTCTGTCACTTAGAGTACACAGAAATATTCTATTTGTGAAGATTTTCAGGAAGGATAAGATTCTTAAGGTGATAAATGCAATGGTATAGGAAAAGTGCCAAGAAAGAATTTTATGGGATTTAGAGACAGAGAGAACAAATATTGAATCATGAGAAACTCTGAAAAATGTAAACATTAAAAGGATACGAAATAGGGAGAAAAATAACTATATAGGCTCTTCAAAATCTGATGTTTGATGCTATAAATAGAAATACTAAAATGATTGATATACAAATAATGAAAAGCAGTGGGACAGCAAGACAGGAGAGAAGTGTCAGTATTTAATGTAAAACCCCTGAAAATATGTAAGTTTATGCAGTGTACTGAGCATTCCCGTCCAAAGACCTGTTATTCCAATCGAGAAAAAAGGATGAAGTAAAGAACACTGAAATCTACTTTACTTTTCTTTTTTTATTAGTTTGTTAATAGCAGCATTTGATACAGGTGAATAGTCCCTCCTGTTATTCCAATCGAGAAAAAAGGATGAAGTAAAGAACACTGAAATCTACTTTACTTTTCTTTTTTTATTAGTTTGTTAATAGCAGCATTTGATACAGGTGAATAATCCCTCCTTGCTCAACTTATTTTCATTTGTCTACCAGAGTGGCCAGTACACTCTTTTTTTCGTCTTACTTCAGTGAATATTCCTTCCCAGTCTAATACGATGACTCCTTCTCTGCGTCCCTCCTTGCTCAACTTATTTTCATTTGTCTACCAGAGTGGCCAGTACACTCTTTTTTTTCGTCTTACTTCAGTGAATATTCCTTCCCAGTCTAATACGATGACTCCTTCTCTGCTTTCCTATGTCTATTTGCATTTCCCGGAGTTCAATTCAAAGTCCTAGTCTCCTCTCTATTCCTGTTTTTCTTAGTTGATCACACCAAGTTCCATGGCTTTAAGAAGCACCTGCAAAGTTAGTGACACTCAAATGTCTCTCTCCAGCTTTTATCTATTTCCAACAGCTGCTGTGGCACCTCTTTTTGGATGATTATAGGTGTCTTGAATTTAATATATCTTAACCAGAAATTTTTATTTTCCACCTACATCTCCTTATACCCTCAGTTTTCCACACATCAGAAAAGTGCAACATCCTTAACTCTTATTCATGCCAAAAACCTAAAAGTAAAAAACAGTTTTACCATGAAGCCAATGAAGTTTAAGTTTCAAGGCTTTACCCAAACCCATTCCAAGAGCAAGGGACTAATTTTATATTTGTAATGTTTGTTTTATTTAGTTAAGATGGCCACTGAAACTGAGCTTCAAGCCCTGCCAGATCCTGAGTAACATGTGCCAGGGAGTCTGTCTTGTCTCCTTTCTTTTCCTCAAACTCCACAATCTATCTCTCATCATATTTTACCAGCACTATCTTCAAAATGTATAATTAGTCTAACTAAATCTCACAAGCTCCTACACAAACCATCCTAGAGTGAGTTAGCATCATCTCATATTGACCATCGTAATAGCTTCCTTACTTGTTGCCTTGTTTTAATTCTTCCTTCCTATAGCTTTTCTCCAAAAAATATTTTTAAGATACAAATTAATTAGATGCAAAAATCCTCAATATGATAATAGTAAATCAAATTCAATTATATATAAAAAAAATTATATGCCATGACCAAGTGGGATTTGTCCCAGGTATTCAAGGATCGTTCAAAATTCAAAATTCAATTAGTGCAATCCATCACATCAGTAGGCTAAAGAAGAAAAATTACATGATCATATCAATTGATGCCAAAAGAGCATCTGGAAAAACCCAACACTCATTCATGATAGAAACTCTCAGTAATCTAGGAATAGAGGGGAACTTCCTCAACTTGATAAGGAATACCTACCGAAAAAGCTACAGCTAACATTTCTAACTGTGAGAAACTAGAAGTTTTCATGCTAAAATCAAGAACAAGGCAAGAATGCCCCTCTCACCACTCCTTTTTAACATTTT
Source organism: Galeopterus variegatus (assembly GCF_000696425.1). Lineage (NCBI taxonomy): Eukaryota > Metazoa > Chordata > Mammalia > Dermoptera > Cynocephalidae > Galeopterus > Galeopterus variegatus. The sequence goes on from NW_007730621.1 coordinate 30,553, forward strand.
ACTGATCAAAAAAAGGAAATAAATGGTACACTTTTTGAAAAGGAAGAAAACAACAATGCAGAAAACCTGAAAGAATAACAACAAGGACCAAGGTTTGCAGAATACAAGGTTAATAAGCAGAAATCAATCACTTTCTTATATACTAGCAATAAACAAGTGGAATTTAAAGTGAAAACACACACAATGCTACTTACATTAGCATCCACAAAGTGAAATACTTAGGTGTACATCTAACAAAAGTTGTGGAAGATCTATCAGTGTACTTCAAAAAGTTTGTAGAAATATTTCTATTCTTTTTCGATTCTATTTTTTTAATGAACTTTTTGAAGTACCTTCGTGCAAATATAAGGAAAACTACAAAACTGTGATGAAAGAAATCAAAGTTGAACTAAACAAATGAAGATGTATTCCATATTCATGAGTAGGAAGACTCAATAGTGTCCAGATGTCAGTCTTTCTCAGCTTACAAATGTAATGAAATCTCAATGAAAATCGAAGCAAATTATTTTGTGGATATTGACAAACTGATTTTAAAGCTTATATGAACAGGAAAAAGACACAGAATAGCCAATAAAATGTTGAAGGCGAAGACAAAGTTGGAGTACTGAGATTACCTGATTTTAAGACTCACTATAAAACTACAGTAATCAAGGCACTTTGGTATTCACAAAAGAAAAGAAAATATATCAATGGAATGAAAGACAAAGTTGGAGTACTGAGATTACCTGATTTTAAGACTCACTATAAAGCTACAGTAATCAAGGCACTTTGGTATTCACAAAAGAAAAGAAAATATATCAATGGAATGAAACAGAGAGCCCAGAAACAGACCCATATAAATACAGCCACCTGTTCTTTTAAATTCCTTTCTACACAAACCTCTCCATAGGGCTGCTCACAACATGACATTTAGTTTCCTCATAGTGAATAATCCCAGAGAGAAAGAGAGAGAAGAAAGAGAAAACAAGAGTGAGGATTTACCATGATTTACCCTTTTTCACACACTCCTCTAAGGACTGAGGCTCTCAAATGCTAAGATTTTGAAACAAAGGAATATACTTAGGGAAGACTATGGCAAGACCCATTATTTAATAATCAGTGTTACAATGAGTAGAAACTAAAATAGAATTGCTGGAAAAAATGACAAAATCCATTTTATTATTTGTGAAGGGAAAAACACTAATTAAAACCAGGTTAAAGAAAAAGATACTACCCTGATCTCTGAATTAAAAAATCTTAAAATTGTAGGTAATATAGTGGGAGCACAAAGGTTAGAAGCAAATGGGAGGGAATATATGAAAGATAGCAAAATTAAGTTTCACTCAAAATCGCCATAATGCCCAAAGATTGAGCTACAACATTACTGTTTAACATTATTCTACAAGGATCGATCAGTAAATTTTCAGTTCGGTTTTTGTATCTTCGAAATTATCTAAAAACTTAGAGACAGAGACAATTAAAAAATGACCAAAAAGAAAATAATGAAGTCCTAAGAAGAAACATTAAAAGATTTGTATTCCTTTGGGGGTGAGGTAGGGGAGGAATACTCATTTAATAGAAATCAGAGGTAGTTTTGAATGTACATAAGTAAACGTATTTTTTTCTCTATTTTTCCCTTTTAAACCCAAAATCATTCAAATGTTTTGGAGTTTTTCTGTTTGGAAGTACTCAGAAAGAGACTAGGAAAATATTTTCATGAAGTATTTCAGATGATTTTAGCTTGAACAGAAGATTTCTCAAGGTTCTTATAGATCTATTTTCTTATAATTCTACAATTTCACAGTAATTCAAGCCACTTTATATTGTCAATATTCTTCATTTATGTGAATAGGCATCAACTCCTGTACCTTATTTCATTTATAATACAAGAGCTTGAAAAGCACCTTCAGACAGCAATTTGTACATGATCTATTTTCATGGTTTTGTAAGCATGAAAGATTTAAAAGAACTGTACCCTGGACTGCATTATTTATAAAGGGAAGGTATGAAACATCATGTCATAAGGAAATTAAAACAGAAAAGCAGTAGAGTGCTAGTAAAAGCCTATATTGTTTACTGTATTTTCAGATCAAACACAGTCTAAACTTTGAGGGTAGTGGTGGAGGATCATGGATCTCTTCCAGCAACCACTAAGAAAATTTCTTTTCTACCATAATGAATGAGATCGCATGACTTAGCCAGCAACTTTGTTTTATTTTCATTTATGGGTATACTGAGGCTTTAGCAAAGTAAACATCTATTGGTTGGTGTATTACAGCTTAAACTTTCCTCATGCTTCTCATTGAAACAAATTGAAAAACACAAAAGAACTTCAAAATTTAACAAAAAACTAGCCTACATGTGTCTCTATTTTCTTCCCTGTAAAGTAGGCAATAATAATAGAACCTACCGAATATGATTATTGAATTAAATGAGTGAATCCATTTAAAGGCACATAATAAGTACTTGTTTAAATTAAGTATTATTATTAAAAACTTTAACTGATCACTGCTTAATAAAGTCATCAAACTAGCCAATGTTCACCATTTTCTACGTAGAACATAGTGATTAATACTATCACTGTATTAAAACAATTTAATATACCAGAGAAAACCAAGTATATGAGGCTAGAAGGCTTCTCTTACACTTATATGCAAAAATCCTGCCTATAAAACTTTTTATACACATTGTACATGTTGCTGTTATGTAACATAAATACTTAATAAATAGGTTAATATTATGAATAAGGAGAATGTTGTCTTTCATATGGTAGTTTTGTTGAATACCTTTGAAGTCTTTAAAAAGAGAAAGATGCACCCCTAAAATATTGCCACTGTGTTCATTGTGGGTGAAACCAGAGAAAACATTTAGGTAAAAAATCATTACAAATACAGATCCCTTTTGCTTTTTCATCACATTGAAAATTTCTTTAACTTCTTATTCTACTTGGAAAAAAAAAAAAAAGAGCTTGGAAGTTGTAGAAAGCACTTTTGCTTTTGATTGTACCTTATGCTAGAAAGAAGATATAGAATGCCAGTTTCCCAACCACTGGATTCATCTAATTCATCACACTCTGATGAATTAATATGCATTGCATGTTTAAGATTATAATTATTAATATATACATATATATATTTCCATAATTCTTCAATTTAACCAACATCCTTTAGTTGACTAACTACTGATTCCAATTCTGTTGAAAAGAGGGCTTATACAGTTTTACTTGTTAAATCGGAGTAGAGAGCATATGAATGTTCCCTATATCATACTTTTTATCTGTATTCATGTGTTTAAATATTTTATAATATAAGAGTGAATAGGAGATAGGAGAATGGAAATCATTAAAAAAGAGCATCTATGAATACTGAAATTAGCTGTGGGCTAATGACTGCCAAAGAGGGATTTGGGGCTTATTATTATGGTTGTTGTTTAAGAGATAATATTAAAAGTTTTGTATGCTAATATAGATAATCTAGTATGAAGGAAGGTGCTGATAATGAGGAAATGAGAGAATAACCATGGAAACAAATATTTGACTAAATTATAGGGGTTAGATTTGGGCAAAAAAGTGGATGCATTTGTGTAGTTGACTTTGATAGAACAGGGATACTTATCACTTTATCAAAAAATACAAAAACAAAATTGCCAGAAACCTATGTATCTTCCTCTGTATTTATCTACACTCACAGACACACACATGTTACATACAAATAATATATTTCTGTGTGTATCTCCAGCTCTCTCTGGTTCTAACTCTAAACATTTTTTTTGAAAATCAGCAACTGGAACAAATTTGAGTTCCTACAAGATTCAGAGTAGATCTGGCTTCCACAGTTCTACAGTGTGGAGTGCTCTATATTAGAGTTTCATGTGGACAGACAGGACAGAGATAAGATTTAATGCTTGTGTCATCAGAAGATATAAGGATGTAAGAACTAAACAGACTCTCCCATCATAGGCTGTTAAACTGTCAAAATATGTGGAGGCAACTTGGTAGAAACAATAGAAAACCTGAAAACCTCTTGCTTCCCCTCTACCTATAAATGGCCCAAGCCCTTTCCATTTTTTCTCCTAAACATCTCTGAATCTGGATTCACTTATCTAACTGCACAAGCATTGCTTAGTTAAAGCCCTCAATACATTTTACTAGGAGGATTGATAACGCTCTCTCTTACTGTGTTCTTGCTTCTAATTTCTCTCTACTAGTGTGATCTTTCTAAAATGTAAATATGAAGGCATCATTTCCCTATATAAAAGCATTCTCAGAGTGTTCTACAGCTGCCAGCATGGGAACTCATAAGCTTACATCCTCTGAGTGGTTTGGGTACAAAAAATCCCATCCTCCTGGCTCCAGTCTCCAGATCAGTGATTCTTAATCCTGACTATACATTAGAATCCCTTCAGAGGCTATTAATAGGTAGATAGAGCAAAGTGACCAACTAGAAGCCTTTACCATTCATCTCTCCCATCACACAAAACTATCAATAAGCAATTACATTTGGATGAAAATTACTAAATGAGAGTTCTGGAGCACATCAAAGAAGTAGTGGAAATACTAGTGAGCACAGAAAGTCAGGATAGCCATATAGAGAATGGAAGAAAACAGACTCCATCACCACATCTCTCAACTAGGATAAGCTGAAAACCAGGTGGAACTCCTCCCTACAGGAAAAAGGTAAGCAAGAAATCTCCAACAGCTTCTATTAACACCTCAGATATCTACTGTCCTCACCACCAGGAAACCTGGCAGTATCCATAGGCAGTAAGTCCAGCTGAGGAAGCTTCCTGGAGTACACACAGCTGTGTTCCCTCCAGAGGAGGTGACACTGTGTCCTGCACTCTGTGGCCCACACAGTCACTGCCTTATGCTACCTTGGAACTGAAACTGCTGCTGGAGTGTATTTTACCCAATGGTGACACTCTTTCATCACAGAAGCAAAGCCGTCATTGAACTACCCCTGCTTAGTGGCCAGACTTCCCCACCTGAGCTGTGAGCAGCTGTTATATCTTACCCTGACTATCTAAACTGCAGTGAGCATGCCACTTCACTTGACCATTCCAGGTGTAGTTGTGCCCCTCCACTCAGGCCAGAGCTGAAGCTGTGTATTCCCTCTGTGGGAATTTTTATCTATCCTTCCCAGTCACCATTGTGCCCCACCCCCCGGGACTGAGGAGAAGCAGCACATTACCCCTGGGGAATTGGTGTCTTGGCTGACCAAGAGCCAAACAGAACTGAATTAAAATAGTAGCATGCATCTCAGGGAAAGAGAGAAGTGGCTAAGCTGAGACACCCTCTCTTATTGACCAACCAACTCCAGTACCCTGCCTCCCTGGAGCTGGAATATTCCTTTAAAGACTAAGCTGCTGAGACACCCCTTTCCCAGAGAAGTGGAGTCAGTGCTGTGCTTCTCCCTGCCCCCCCCCAAGACTTGGATGATAGTTGTGTACCAACATTCTTGGTCCTTGCTACCTTTGCACCTGACCTCATAGAGATGAGATTTCACCAAGTCCCAACAATTTCAGGAAGTAGAGTCACCACTACACAATGCTTCACCCTCTGGGAGCTGAGTGAAAACTGAGCCCCAATTACCTGAGGTTTCTGAATTGCAGCTGTACTCTCCTTTGCCCAAACCTCCAGAGCATCCTTTCTTACCAAGAGTTGAATCAGAGCTGTGTCCTGCCCCCCCAGGGTCATAATCGCAACTCTAACCTGACCCACTGGGACAGAGCTGCCAAAGGGGGAGTCTTAGAGTCACGGATTCTATTGTGTTAGCAATCTACATCCTGCACTGCCTCTGAGTATAAACCTACACAGTAAAACCTAGGTGCCACAATAAGTTCACAAGACTCTAAGCCCTGGATTCCAGCTCAACAGCCACTCCAAGCACCTGCACCTGGAACCCAGTACTGCTGCAGCTGCTTGTAGGTCAAGTCAGACTCAACAACAAGAAGAATTCTCTTGTCAAAGTCTCCCTTTGTTGGGGGAATGAGAATAGGAGGACCCAAAAATCCTTGTCATCAAAGACCTTAACAATCTATTCTGTCATTGCTGGTGCCACAAACTTCTCTCACCTACATCATTGAGGCACCCACAGTTACCAGTAATGTTGATCACAGTGTAAGAAGCTTCCTGGAAACCATACCACTGCACCAATGAGGAAATGGAATCACTACACCCTTTCCAATTAAGAACACTAAGACCCAGCTTCAGGATAAAAAACTCTTTCTATGAAAGTCACTCTGTAAAGTTTGGAAGAGGTTATTGTTTCAGCAAATGCACAGCCACCAACACAGGAACACAAGAAACATGAAAAGTCAAGGAAATATGAGACCACCAAAGGAACACAATATAACACACCAGTGACAGGCCCCAAAGAAAACAAAAAATACAAACTGTCAGAAAAGGATGTCAAAATAATGATCTTATGAAAACTCAGTGAGATACAAGAGAATACTGATAGATTATTCAACAAAATTAGGAAAATAATTCATGATATGAACAAGAAATTTAACAAAGAGACAGATATGATAAAAGAGAACCAAAGAGAAATTCTGCAGCTGAAAAATTCAATGAATGGAGTAAAAAATCCAATAGACAACTTACAGAGCAGAATAGAGCATGCAGAAGAAAGAGGCTCTAAATTCAATGATAGGTCATTTGAAATAGCCAGAGGGAAAAAAAAGAATAAAAGAATGAATAAAGCCTACAGGAATTAATGGATGTGACTAAGGGAACAGCTAATCAAATTATGGAAGTTACCAAAAAAGAAAAGAAAAGACATTGAAACCTATTTTAATAAAATAATAGTGGAAGATTTCCCTTGCCTTGGAAGATCCAGGAAGATCCAGAAAGCTCAAAGGTTCCCAAATAGATTCCACCCAAAAAGGTCTTCTCCAAGGCACACTGTAGTCAAAATTCCAAAAGTCAAAGACAAAGAGAGAACTCCAAAATCTGCAAGAAAAAGCATCATGTCCCATATAAAGAGATCACCTTTAGAGTAACAGCATATTTCTCTGCAGAAACCTTACAGGCCAGGAGAGAATGGGATGATATATTCAAAATGCTGAGAGAGAAAAAAAAATTGTTTTCCAGTCAAGAATACTCTACCAAGCAAATCTATCCTTCAGGAATAAAGAAATAAGTTTGCTTCTTTTTTTTTTTTAAAAAAAAATTTTCACAGACAAGCAAAAACTGAGGAATTCATCACCACTAAACTGACCTTAGAAGAAATGCTCAAGGGAGTCCTACATCCAGAAGAAAAGGAAAATAACTACCATCAAGAAAATAAGTAAAAGGATAAAACTCACTGGTAAAGCAGGTACACTAATGGGATAGAGATAAGGAATCAAACAATATCACTACAGAAAAGCACCAAACTGTAATGATAACAATAAGAGGAAAAAAAGATACACACACATAAAAAATAAAACAGGAAAAAATCAACAAAATTACACGAGTAAAGTCCTCACCAATCAATAATAACCTTGATTGTAAACGGACTGTATTCCCCAAATAAAAGATATATACTGGCTAAATGAAAAAAAAAAAAGGTTCAACTATATTCTGCCTTCAAGAAACTTACTCTGCATGTAAAAATGCACATAAACTGAAAGTAAGTGGATGGAAAAATATTCCATGCAAATGGAAACCAACAATGAGCAAGAGGAGCTAAACTTACATTAGATAAAACAGACATAAAGTTAAAAACTCAAAGAAACAAAGTCATTATGCATTTGGCAAAACCCTTAGATCTGTACAACACAAAGAGGGATCTCACATATAAAACTGAGTTGATAATAATAGATCAATATTGTTCATAACTCACAGAAGAAAGTGTGTGTGTTGGGGGGGGTATGAGAACTCTCTGTACTTTCTGCTCAATTTCTCTGTAAATCTTAAAGTGCTATAAAAAGAAAGTCTATTACTTAGGAAAAAATAAGTATATAATTGCCCTCCCCTACCCCCCACCAAGTGTTCTATTAGAGAGGTTACATATAGTGTGAAACTCTCTTTCAAAACATACTCTGATAGAATTGATAGATTTAATCAATTCCTGCCTCTGGGGATGAGGAACCAAATGAGATTTTTATATTTCTACTGATATTTTCATCTTTACCATCATTTCTGCTTATTTTATTTTTTAAAATAGTACATGGATAAATTATTACTATAAAGCATAAATTAAGTCTTATAAATAATTTGACATCAAATGGTTAAGCAATGAGAGATGTTGTAGGTCCCTCTATAGAAGATGATATAAGAATTGAAAAACCCATGGCATCAAAGAAAACACATCAAAATTTTGGTGATAATTATTGAAGAGCATTAATTAACAAATAGCATTACAATTTAAAATACATTGCAATACAATTTAAATTAGGCTATTTTAGCATCATATGCAAGTTTGACTTTACAAAATAATACTTTTTCTGGTTAATACATTAGATAGAAATTCCCCTTGCTTATGTATACTATAGAATCCATATTAAATAGGATGTGCTTTGTGAACAAGTCTAAGATAGTAATAAAAAGTGTATTGTTTCACAGGTTTCGTAAAACAAAAATAAGCAATCTATTTTTGTTGTAATTATATACTTAACCTAATGAGCCAAAGAATGATATTTTATTTAAGAATCTCTAATTAAAATTTATATATTAGAAATCATTTTATTTAAAATATTTTGGCCCTGTAAAAATTGTCACTATAGAAGATATTTGTTAACTCCTTTTAAGATTCAAGACCTGCTAAAGAGAAAAACAGAAAAGCATAAATAGAATAACTTAGTTGTCCAAAATAAATACATTAGTAAGAATTAATTTATATAAATTAATAGGAAGCTAGCTGCAGAAAGAAACACAGGTGTAAGGCAATTTGGCAGACCATTATAACAATTTAAAATGAAAAACTAACAAAAAATTCAAAAATTCACGCTAAAATTCCCAGATTGTTATGAACTGGTATCTTTAATATTCAACTAGAGGATCTTTGAGGTTCCTGGGAATGCTTGTCCAGTTATGGCTCCATTTTCCAAAGCCTGGAATAATTCCACAATAATATAAGGAGTTTTTCATGGTCTTATCCTGGAAAGAAAATATCATTGAAAATAATTAATTCTATTATCCCTTAAATTTAAAACTCATAATAACATGAGTGGCACGAATTCCATATAAAAATAAATAGAAAATCAAAAACAAGAATCTTATAAATTCTAAGGATGAGACTTTCACCTAAAAAAAGTCTATACAAAATGTAATTTTTATATAACTTCCTATCAAAACAATTTCAATGTTCATATCTAGAAATTATTTCTCAATAAAGGCAAATTTTCTAAGTTTCAAAACAAGTTTATGGGGATAAACTCTAATATAACTTTGAGTTTATAACGCTTGCTTTTTCTGAGATTGTTAAACTCTTTCATATAGTATTTAGTTTATTCTCTTTTTATTAATATTAAGTAGATAACAAGGAATCATTTGCCCTATTTTTGTCATTTGTCAAAGTCTTAAACTCTTATAATACTGGAGTAGCTTCTTTTATCATTTAAATGTTTGATGCCTCTCTTTGAGACCTTCCCATGGGTACCTCCCTATGATGCCTCTACTTAGAAGAGGCTTAGACTTCTCTGCTCTGTTGATGCCAGGAGTGAGCATGTAACTGGCTTTGGTCAATGCAATGAGAGGAGACATGAGGTGTGCCATTTCCAAGAAGAATCTTTAGGAGCTCCTCAATGTATCTTGCACTGTCTGTCTTTTCTCCATGTGAGAGAATACTATGAATCCCAGCATGATGCAGACATGCAGTCAACCTACACTAAACAAGTGAGTGAGAAGTGAATCCTTATTTGTTGAAAGTCATTCAGAGTTTCCGGGTCAATTTATACCACGGCAAAATTTAGACTAACCTGGAGAGTGACATTAATATTTTTAAAAAATTTGTTATTTTGTACTTGATTTTGTTTGTATTGACTTTACTTAGAAACAAGAGAATGAAATAAAAGCCATGGGAGTAAGTGAATTTATACATAAGTAAAAGAAATGGGTTTGTATTGATTGCCTACTATGTCTCATTTAACACTCACAACAACCCTGAAAGATGGGAAGTATTTGATTGATTTTTAGATGAGGACCCTAACACAGTTTTTAATAAAACATTCTAGCTTACTCCAAGGGTTGATGTGACTAATTAAATTACGATGTTACTTAAATATACATAGTGATATAATTAGACTTTAATTCTTGGAACAGAAACATTTTGCAACTATTAAAACAAATGTCCATAAGACAACTATGAGATCAATGATATTCAAGTTAACATCAATTTAAGTTAAAAGGTAATATACTTAGGCTGTAAGTGTATCAAGCTTCAGAAAATAAATATGTTACCTATTGTTACAGCATAATTTTTTATCTGTTTTTACTTTTAGCTCAGTAAGCTTATACTATTGTGTGCAGTATGTTAATTTAATTCTTATACCAAATTTCTTCATTTGAAAGATTAATATCCTTCCCCTCACCCCCAATAACCATCCTATTAGGTTATTTTTCATACAACTGGTACTAAGGAAAAAAAATATTACATACTAAATTTGTTAACTTTTTTTCCCCATAAAACTGGGATAATTAAAACAGTATCAGTTAAAAACAAACAGAGACAATGAATCTCTGTAATAAACAGATACTTAAAAGTGATAATCCAAATAGTTCAGGATACATTTATATTAATTTTTCTAACATTGAAAGGAACAAGCAGAATTAATACATAGATTTACAATAAAGAGATGTATGATATTATACAGATATGAAGATAGAGAAAAGGGAAAAACAAAATTAAAAAATCCTCCTCCCCAAATTAGGAAATTAGAATATAGTGTAAATGTATTTATTTGTTTCATGCCCTTATTCTCTCTCTCTCTCAAAGTGTTAAAATATGCATAATAAAACTTACCACCTAACTCTTTTTTAAGTGTACAGTTCAGTGGAATTAAGTGCATTCACGTTGTTGTGTAACCACCACCACCATTCATCTCCAGAATTTTTAATGATCTAAAACTGAAATTCTGTACCCTATTCTGCTCACTCCCCAGTCCCAGATAACCACTATTCTACCTTCTGTCTCTGTGAATTTGAGACAGAATTTGGCTACCAGTTACCTCACATAAGTGAAATCACACAGTGCTTTTGTCTCTGACTCATTTCACTTAGCATAATGTCTTCAAGTTTCAACCATGTTGCAGCACTATCAGTACCTCATTCTCTCTTACAATATGGCTATATTTGGCAACAAAACTGAGAAAGGAATAGGAATTAATGAGCATAGTGAACAGCAAATTAAACACACCTTTTTGTTAAGAGAGAGAGAGAGTGTGTGTGTGTGTCTGGAGAACTAAAAAGAAAACTACAGAAGCTGATATTATGGCACTTGCATTTTTTCCATTGTACTGGAAAATTAATTTGAACACCTTTCAGCACTTCTTCATTTGTGGTTTACATTGGACACACAGCTTTTTAGATTTATTGCTTGGTTTGAAAAAGGACAAAAATTTATATCCATGCTTTCCTTCCCAAATATTATGAAACACGGCAGCCTTTCCTATTAAAAAACTAGTCATACGAATCATGTAAGACGATGTCATTGTTATAAAACAATGCAGTGAGAAGCGAGGATGAAGATTGCCAAGTTAAACACAAAGGGCAAAATAAATCCAGATATTCCCACACCCTTAGGCACTTATTACAGTGTGAATTGCCTGTGCGTTTCTGACGACAGAACTTGGCCCACCAGGCAATTCATTCTCAGAAGGACTCAGCTCTCTCCAGAAACTGCATTCATATTTCCTAGAGGATTATGTCTTTTATCAAAAGCAGCAGTTGAGGAAAGGGCAAGCTCAGCATCAGACCAGTAGTCCAGCTCTGAAAAGTAGTTTCACCTACAGGCAAGTATGGGAAAGGGCAGGAAGGCAAGGCAGTTATTGAGTTTAGATTCTCAAGAATAACATTACATTATTGTAACTAAAGATGGGAAAAACAGTGATCATCAGAGGGCAAATAATGTTTTATTCAGGAAACTAACTTAGTTTATGATTTTTATCTTTGAAATATGTGAGGCAAATATTTTAATAAATGCATAGTATTCAGGGCAAAAGTAAAACACCCTGAATGTGCGCATAATAATGTTATAGCTATAGATACGCCTCTACGTGGGTGCCCATAAAATGTAAATGTTTTTTAATAAATATTTGTGAATTATTTCCTACATATATAGATAAACTTGATATTATAAAACTTATTGGAAATTTAAAGATTACACAGCAGATGTAGCTTCCTGCTGCAGTGACTCGTCCCTACATAACCCTGACTCTATAAAGGAGAACCTTCCAATTTGTGGCTTTTATTGGCCACATGGGTATCTTGTTACACCATGAGGATGAAGTCAGAAAGCCCTTTTATTATTAATGTGCATGCCTTGTTTGTACTATTTTGTGAACCCACTTTCCTGTTCTGGCACCTAAGAAATTATTGAATCTTAGAGACCAAACTCCTTTGCCACCCTTTGCTTGGGGTATACATCTTCAATTCTAAATTGCAAGTTGTGCCTACAAAGAAATTCCATTTGTTGCCAGGCTTAGCCTTCTCCTTGCTGAATCTTTCTATATATAATCATTTGTCAATCTTTCCTTCATATCATATGTGAGCCTTTGATTTCTACATTCAAAGTAAACAACCAAACAGCAAACTCCAGAAAATTGTCTTCATACATGGATTTTAAAAATTCTTGTCCATCAGGACTTGATATTCTGGCTTCTCATTTTGAAAAATTGCTAACATGGATTTTTAATGTTCTTATCACACACAAAAAATAATAAATTGGTGAGGTGATTGATATTTTAATTAGCTTTATTGAATCTTTCTATAATGTATACATAGATCAAAATATCATATTGTGCCCCATAAAAATACATAACTATGTCTACTAAAAATAAAAATAAAATAATGATAAAAACTTGTGATAATGGTACACTGTCCATTTCATACAAAGTGACTCTCCAACAATAACTGATTTAGCTGCTCTGCCCCAATGCCCTGACTCACACCTCCAAATTTTTCATCCTCCTACTACTGATAAATGAACACTGGCCCTTCAAACCAAGTGAATGCAACTGGTCTACGTACAATGTAGACAGATGCTGTACCATTAATCACTGTTTTCAGCAACTCTTTAGTTACATTTGGTCTGAGAAAATACTTAAATCTTTATATTAGGAATCATGGAAGTTGTTTGGGGTTTTATATCACAAAACTGCATATTTTTAAGATAAGATATTGCTATTTAAAATGCACAATGTTAACATTAAAATTTCTTTCACATAGAGAAAAATGAGGGAATTACAACTGCTTCCTGTAGAACACTTTGAATTATATACTGCTACTACTCTATAGGATCCACATCATATATTTAAATCTGGGGGAAAAAATTAAGCTCTGAAAGAAAAAGCTGTACAGTAACTAGAAGCCTCCACATTTAAAAAGTGTTCCAATATAAAAAAGAAATAAAGCTAGAAAATACCTCACATATAGTTAGCATTTAGTAAGCAATTTTAAAGCTTTGAATTGAAGGACATTTTAATCTGATGCAAAAACAAGTGAATCTGAGAATCTAGAATTATTTTTCTACAGATAGAGCTTATATGCCTAACAGTCTCTATAAATAATTTAGTGGACTTGATATATATGTACATTCACAAGCACAAATTGAAACAAAACAAAACAAAAGATTATCGAAAGTGCTAAAAAGATGGCATCAAAAAATCACAAATTATCTCAGAATAACTAAGGTTTATCTTAAGTTAGATAGTAAAGCAAATTCAGATAATTCAAAGGAAAAAATGTTAGATAGCCTATTATTCCACCTCATATGCCTAGTTCTTTTCCTTTACAGCATCCTTTACAGCACACATCAAAATGCACACATTTATTCACCTATATATAATTTGTATAATTTTTTTTATCTCCTATAAGAGAGACACAGAAGTTCTATAAAAAGAGGGACTGCTCCATTTGTTTATCCCTGATTACTTAGCCAGACACAGAGTGGTACTCAATAAATATGAGTAAATTGCATGAAAATTTTTCTTCCTTTCGGCATTTCAGAAATAATGAGTCATTTGAATTTTCCAGATATTCATTCATTTTCATCATTTAACTCATGCTTATTGAAGGCCTGCCTATATATTACTCCTGTGCTCAGTTCTGGACATACCTCTGTAAACAAGAGACCGTATCTTCAAGGAGCCTAAAATCCTAAAATTTGGAGGAGGAAACAATTTCATAAGGACAGTTCGCCTATATATTACTCCTGTGCTCAGTTCTGGACATATCTCTGTAAACAAGAGACCTTATCTTCAAGGAGCCTAAAATCCTAAAATTTGGAGGAGGAAACAATTTCATAAGGACAGTTCAACCCTGAGACAAAGAGATGATAGAGAAACAAACAAACACAATCAAACAAAAAACCCTTTAATTCTCCTTTTAAAAGCTATAGATGCAGTTTGGAGGGATAAAGATTTTCACTTCTCAAAAATATATTTCATTTCAATTATGATGACTAGCCTGAGGCACCAGGTCAATTAATATAATAACTCAGTACATAGAGACTTAGCCAGAACAAGTGAAATTTAATTTAGTGGTCTCATGTTAATCATTGAGAGTCCAGAAGAGAGCAATGACATAATTAAACAAAAGGGGAATAGGACTTATGAGAGGAATTGAAGGAACTTGTGAATATACCCTAGAGAAGAGACAGCTCAAAAATATTTAATTTTTCTAACACTTGAAGGGATATAGTAAAGGAATGATATTAGGCCCAAAGAGCTGGTGTGAATGCTGATATAAATATGTGCCCGTAATCAAATATATATGTGCAGCTAGAACACTTGGACATTTTATATGTATTTAAAATTGTGTTTGTTTGGGTTTTTTTTCCCATAGAATTATGTGTTTTGAGCTCTGAATTTACGGCCAAGAAACAGCTTACATTGGCTATAACAAGTGAGCGAAAATCTTTTGTTCTGCTTTCTTTGTGGATATTTTTGTAGGGCCATTTGAGTTGTGCTTTTGCAGCACAATTTGGAGATATGCAATAAATTGTGTCCATTCTGTCTCTTCTTGAAACTAGTAAGTAGTTAATATTCTTAGATTAATTTGAGATGCTGAAGTATACATTGATTAAAATAAACCTAATAAACTGAAACAAATGTCATTAATCATTTAATATGCCACTAAAAATTAGACTGCTAGTCCTTACCCACTGGATTTCTTTTCCTAAGTTTTTAAACCATTTAACCCATGAGAAAATTATAGCTATGGACCAGAGCTGATTTGTACTTTTACTTCTTCTGTCTTAAATATTTACACTAAAAATCTCTAAATACAGTTTGAAAGTCTATATGGAGTGATGACTTTAGATATTTTGAAAAGTAATTTCATTCTCATCTTTTCCAGTGCTTTCATTTGCTTCAGTTCCGTATATACTAAAATAAATTTCTACTCTGACTTACAATTCTACACTGGTTCATAATACTTTTATTATTTCATTTAACAATGAATTATCATCCTATCAATTTTTAGTTCAAAGTATTAACAGGTTTCAAAAATTTTAACTAAAACCTGATAAAAAGCATCAGAAAATCATTTACTTTTCAAATTATTCTTATTTCCAGCTCTATACTCAATTGATCATTATGTATTTATTAAGTTTCCTTATGTGTTCAGTGCTATTTTATTTTGCATAGTCTCTGTTCACAAGTACTTTAAAATATACTTGAAAAGAGAAAGTGAGACACATGTATGAAACATCTAGCAAATAATAATTCAGTACATAACCAAGTTCCTAACTGTAAATTAGAGACCATACATATTCATTAAGAAAAAACTATCAGTGGGAGCTAGGGGTAATCAGGGAATGTGTAATAGAGTGCGGGGATGTTGTGATTTGAAGGAAGACTGGGATCTGAAATTTGTTAAGAGGAGTCAGGGAAAATACAAAGAACAGAGCCAAAATAGAGTCAGTACTGGAAGAACAAAAAAACTAAATTGCATATAACGGTCATAAAGGCAAAATCTTAGGAGGAAAAATTAAGCACAAAAATCTGAATGTTTGACTGAGGAGTTCAAATTGGCTTAGAATAGCAAAAGGTTTCTCCAGAGACAGGAATGGCAGAGATATCAGGTCTGCCTGGCATATATTGTATAAATGAATAAAATCAACAAGAAGTATAGTCAGCCAACATTGATCACTCGAAAAGTTAATTAAGGAGAAGCAGCAAGAATATAAGATTATATGGAAATATTATGTGGAAAATGCAGGAAACATTTTGGTTATTGTTAGCTATACTGAGAAATTATATTTCCTCCTAAATGTTTACCTTTTACTTAATCTGCCATAGTTCTCTTAAGTGGTTACCTCACATCTCCTGACTCCAGCCCCCAAGTCCTGATAGAATGGCTCCCAATGTCCCCATCGTTTCCTTTATTCTCTGGATGGTTTTAAATTAAAAGTCTCAGCTTCCTGGGCTTAGTTGGTAAGTCAGGTTTGTGTAATGCATAATGTAAACAGACTTCAGGAACTAGTGGTGTGCTGGAGCTAGTCCACAGTCCCATAGGAGCTGACTGTACATCTCTTCCCAACTGCATCTATAGTGACATCATGTTGAGAACCTGAAACTGGCTATGATGAAAGTATTTACACCATAAAAATTGGCAAATGCTACAAATTGAGGGATTTTTTTTTTTGGTGGGGTGGAGGGAACAGTTTATTGAACATTGATTAATACACCACTGTGCACAGCTATGTATTTTTCCATACTCTTTGCAATGAATTTTTTCTTAGTTCCAGTTTTTATGAATCAATCAGAAAAATGTCTACAGAGTACTTCTTAAGTTTGCTAGGCTAGGAAGCTTGAATATGAAGCTCGCAATCTCCTCTTGTTAGGGCATGTATAATGTCTACAAACTATAAAATCTGATGTGCTCAGTTTCACAGGATTTTTTTTTTTTCTTTTTTTAATTCCTAGGGGTTTCAGTATTCCCGGATGGATACACTACAGGAAGAAAAGAAATCAGGGTTGATTTCCTCAACAACTCTTTGGCACCAGAACAGATGACATGCCAGGGCCAATCATCAAATGGCAGGTAACAGGACATCTTTAACAAGAATGCCTGTGGCAGATGATCTTGCCCAGCTGGTAAATAATCCAGATTTTCAGACTTGGGATAAGAGCAACAATCTTCAGGTACAACTCTGTGAATCACTCTTTATAAATTGCTCTCACTTAACTTCAATAAATCTGAGAATCTGATCTATCCACCTAGAAGCTCCCTGAATCATTTTTTAGATATGTGATACACCGTGTCTGAGAGGATATCATTAAAGAAAAAGCAGCTTGAAGGAAAGAAGGACCTTGAGCTCCCCAATTTGCCAGGAAACTTTGTCCTATCTAGATCAGGAATGACATCAACAGCATATGGCACATTTATTCTGGGCCACTTCAGCAGTAATAGTATCTACTGATAGTATGTATGTATGTATCATTCATTCACTCATTCATTCAACATAATTATTGAGTTCTCATTATGTGACAGGCAAATGCCTGTCAATATCTCTCTCTTACTGAAATTACAGTTCAGTAGTGAAACTGATAATAAATGGTTACAAATCAGTTCAGGCAAGGTGTTTCAGACAAGAGAGAGGATGACCTGTGAGGGAACTGAACAAAGTTCTATCGGGCAGGAAAGGTTTGTAGGGGCATAGTTATTACAAAACTGTATGAGATTTGGACTTCTTAAGGAAAATGGGAAAGTATTAAAGTGTCTTATTTATTTATTTAATTTAAGGTAAGGGAGTAAAGAAATGATCAAATTTTATTTTAGAAAGAACTAGAATTTAGAAGGAAAAAAATCTTAAATATTTCAACAATAGACTTAGCCTTAACATTTTGTTATAATATTTAGAAAAATGTAGATCCCCGATGGGAGCTAAATCAGTGCTCATTGACTGACAAAAATATGAAAAAGCTCATAAAAAATGAGCTTACCAAGAACACAGAATTAGGAATTCAGCAAGGTAAGAGCAAACGGCAACTCTGCCAAAGATTGCACAACTGCAGGTGGTTATGAGAGATTGTTTTAACATGGGAATTCCTCCCACTCTTTGTTTCACTGTTCTCCATTTAACAGAAGTAAATATTTGGAAAGATTTCCTGACATTTTTTCTTACTAAATGGGTCAGTGTCCTCACCACACCTACAACACAAAGAGAGAAAATACTCATGGGTTTGCTCTTGCCAATGCTGTCCCAGACCCAGAGCCCAAGACTGAACCACGTGAATAACTGTTAACTCTTTCTTATATTTATCTGAAGAGTTCATTGAAATATTTTTGTTTTACCAAATTAAAATGCCCTGTTTAAAATCTCTGCCTGCCATTTTTACTTTCTGTTGATGGTGTGGTGTCTCATACCCTTTAATCTACCATGTTCGCCAGAAAAATAAGGAGAGATTGCTACTCTATATTGTCTCAGATCTTTATGTTGTATTCCTTTTGTATGTTCTATATATGTTGGAGACTATGTTTCTCAGCTGTAACACAATCTCCAAATTACCTCTTTTTTTGTTTCTCAATACACTTAAATATATGCACAGATGAGATCTTCAAAGGCCTTGACACACTATGGGTATCTTACAAAAGGTATTGGATAAGTAATGGTGAAGACAATGATAATAATAATGATAATCATGATAGTGATGAGGATAATGATAATGGTGATGGTTCTGGCAGTCAATTTTTTTAAAGTGCTAAAGATTTAGATTAATCCTATAGCAGTGTGAAAATCACCAGTCACTGTGTTTTTACTTTGACGTACATATTACAAAATAAAGATAGTCTTATCCTCACTTGCTAAATGCATTCTATAGCCCTATGAGAAAGCAGCATACAATTGCAAACAGCTCATTGTATCTGGAATTGGGCAAACCCAATTACTGGCAGTTACATGAACTATCTGTGTTACTTGAGTAAATTCCTTAATCTCTCCAGTCCTTAGTGTCCTCTTTAATAAAATAAGAAAAGCAGTAATTGTAGTTAAAGGAGTTAAATGAGATAACATATATAAACTGCTTAGCACACAGTGGGTACTTAACACATATCATGCCCTCTAAATTTGGAGAAAAAAAATAGCTACTACAAATTTATTGTGCATGTTCTTACAAGACTGTATTAAGCTATAAAGAACTAAAGAATATATTTTCAGTAGAAATATTTTATTCAGCATCCATTCATTATAATAATTTCATTTTCCTTAGTATTCATACTCTCTGAAGTTATCACTAATTTAATATTGTTTACTATAAAGAAAGATTAGTTATCCTATTTATTTTGTAGATAGTATAGTATTATACCTTGAAATCTTTCCATTCCTTTTGTTGTTCCTTCTGCAAATATTCATTTTTGACATCTTCCTACAAATAATAATAAGAATAATAAAAACCGTAAGATTAGATTGATTAAATGAGCCAATATAATCTTTTGAATTATTTAGTGTTCTGTACTGTGGTTCCAACCATGGAATTTATAATCTAATTGAACAATTGAACATGTAAAACTGTGGGGAGCTGGAAAATAATAGCAGAGGAGTTGAATAGGCACATAGTAAAAAGAAATGAGATAACTTATTTGAGAAATCCATTGGATATAAAAAATAAAGTCAGATCTTTAGAGACAAACAGGGCCTGGAAATATAGTTTTATTGGTACTTATAATGAATAATTTTATAGGTAAATAATTTAATTATATTTATGTAAAATGAGAAACATCAACACACTTACCTCTCCTCCCATTATACCCCACCTCACAGTTCAGGCATTTCTTCAACTTAATAACACTACCATTTTTTAAAATAGAAAACAAGCAAGAGGGCCGGCCCGGTGGCGCACTGGAGAGTGCGCCGCTTGGGAGCATGGCAGCGCTCCCGCCGGCAACTTAATAACACTACCATTTTTTAAAATAGAAAACAAGCAAGAGGGCCGGCCCAGTGGCGCACTGGAGAGTGCACCGCTTGGGAGCATGGCAGCGCTCCCGCCGAGGGTTTGGATCCCATGTGGAGACCAGTTCCCGCTCACTGGCTGAGCGAAAAAAAAAAAAAGAAAAAAATGAAAAAGAAAACAAGCAAGAAACAGAGGGGCAAAAATTAGGCCTGTACCCCATTTCAAATTTTAAATGAAGATTTTACCAACAAAAAAATGAAAAAGAAAAACAAGCAAGAAACAGAGGGGCAAAAATTAGGCCTGTACCCCATTTCAAATTTTAAATGAAGATTTTACCAACATGATCTCTATAGTGCAATATAGCACTAAGGTCATTATTTCATTTCTCCTGTGTATATAAGCCTTATTTTTTTAATTGCTTTTAAGGTCAAATAGTGAACAAGAGTGACTATATGTCTACCTATATGTTGAATAAATGTTTATATAATATGTATATGAAAGTTAAAAACTAACAGCTATTTTACTAATAATCTCCCACAAAGCTTTTAGTTATCAACTGTAAATAGAGTGACTAAATGTCTACCTATATGTTGAATAAATGTTTATATAATATGTATATGAAAATTAAAAACTAACAGCTATTTTACTAATAATCTCCCACAAAGCTTTTAGTTATCAACTGTAAAAGTGCATTTATACATTTTAAGATGTACATCTACTACATTTTAAATATTTTAGAGGGATCTGATTAAATACATGAATATAAAATAGAAATTTTGAGCAGAAAATGGAATGCACTTCTTAACACTCCAGCTGTTTATATCAAAACCTGTAATAATTCCTTATGGCCAATGGATTATCAAAATCATTCAAATGATAGTAAACTTGGTTTTATATATTATTACAAATAATAAGAATATAAAAGTCACATAATGTAGAATAGCTTATTTCCCTTCTGGAATATGGTCTTTCATATAACATAGTAAGTTTTCTGTTGTTCAAGTTGATTGGACAATAACTTGTCATAATTAATTTTTTAAAAAGTCAAATTAATTAATAAAGGGTACATCAAATGGATTATTTATTTTCAGCAAATATTAATAAATTCAAAGTACACTAAACATAATTTAAACATTAGGTTATTCACCAGACACTAAGTATCTTACTTTGCTCATTACTTATGTTCTTAACGTTAGTGTTAAGAAGACACCAGTTTACAGTGATTCCTGGGTGATAAATACTGTGTAAAAACTACTTTTGTTTTTATTGGAGACTTGGGATAGTTTGGCAATCTCTTTTGAAATCATGCCTGTAATGACTCTCAGTGTGAAGCAAACTTTAGGATTAATTGTACTGGATATGGCTTTCCTGAAATTATTATTCTTCATACAAGGATAATCTGCTAGATAACTTCACATTGTAGAATAACTAATGACCCCATTCTCTTTTTGGCAGTCCAAATGAAACATCTTTCAATGAAAACAAAAAACAGATGTTCAACATTTGCAGATGTCCATGGTGACACACTAAACATATGCAGGGAGTGGAAATCCTAGATCCTTTCATGTGTATGAGAAATGCTGACCAGTGCATGCAGGATTTCCAAGTAGCATCATTTGGTTTTATAAGAGTAGAATTTCATTCATGTATTAGATAATATCTCCCACATTACAATCTCGACACTGTGCCAAAGCTATTTTTTTTAAATAAGAGTAATGTTCCACTAGAATTTCTAAACCATAATTAGTTTTCTTATTTTCATATTATTTCTATGAAAAAGAACAAACTAAGCAAAGGACTTTAATACAGAAAAATAATTTACCTGCACTGTCCGAATAAATACTTAACTTTTTGTCTTTTCCTTAAAATTCCAAATGGCATTACCCATTATTTGTTTTGGGCCTACTCAAATATCTTTTTCTCCATGTGGACTTAATCTTGTCCAATTCAGATGGAATACCTGACATTATATACATTATATGCTTATTTTTCTTCCCACTAGAAGCTTTGTGGGCAAGGAGTCACCTGACTTGTTTACCATTCTATTTTTAGTCAGTAAATCCTTGTTGATTAAATGAGAGAGAATAGAAACCAAGTCATTTTTCCTCTCTCCATCCCTCCTTTCCTTCCTTCCTTCTTTTCTTTCTTTCCTTCCATCCTTCCTCTTTCCTTTTCTTCCTTCTGTGGGGACATCCTCACCCAATCAGTGCCACAGCACCCTGCATTTAATAGACAAGCAATAAACAACATTCAGCTGAATTAAGATGCTGTCGTAACTAGACCATTTATAAATGAGGTGTTAGCTAATCTTATTTTTTTTTTAGCTGAGGTATAAATTACTTAAAACAAAATGTAATTTCTTATGCTTCCTGTTTGATAAGCTTTGACAATTGTACATCTGTGTTACCATCAGCCAAATTAAGATAAACCTCTCTATCACCCTGGAAATTTCCCTCATAAGTTTTTTTCAGTCAAACTCCTCTTCAAAGAAGCAACCACTTTCCGACTTTCATCACCGTAGATTAGTTTTGACTATTTTACTAAATGAAATCATACACTATATGTCCTCTTGAGCTTCCAGTTTTGTTTGCCTTACAAAATATCTGTTAAGATTCTTCCGTGTTGCTACATGTACTAGTTTATAGGTGGAAAGTATTCCACTGTGTTAACGAACTACACTTGATTCATTTTTCTGCTGCCACTGTGGGCTTGAATTATTTTATTAAGAATTAGACTGTTACAAACATTCTTGTAAAATCTTTCTTTGTGTTTATTTAACTTATTGTTTTTACTATTGAGTTAAATACTTCGGAGTAGAAATGCTGGGTCATAGGGTAGTTGCAGGTCTAACTTTAGAGGAAATAGTCAAAGATTCATTCAAGTTGGTTGTGTAATTTTACACAAACACCAGCAATCTGCAGTAGTTCCAGTTGCTCCTCAGTATACCACATGCTGACTTACAACACCAAAGTCTTAAAGACACCCCCTTATCTGCAGTTTTGCTTTCCATGGTTTCAGTTACCTCTGGTAAACCTTGGTCCAAAAAAATTAGAGAATTAAAGAGAGAGAGAGACCACATTCACAAAACTATTATTCCAGTGCATTGTTATAATTCTTCCATTTTATTAGTAGTAATAACTAATAATTGTTGCTAATTTCTACTGTGTCTAATTTATAAATTAAACTTTATATTAGATATGTATGTTTAGGAAAAAGCATGGCATATGTAAGGTTCAGTACTATCTGCATTTTCAGGCATCCACTGGGGTCTTACAGCATATCCCCCACATATGTTTACTTCTGGGTTTGTGCATAATGTTAAGTATTAGATCTCTCTTGAATTATTATTATTACTCATTTTTGAATAAAGTGAGGATAAGTGTTGTGGTTCATTTTTTTTTCTATAAAAATATTCAGTTATATGTTCCTTTACTCACTTTAAATTTTTAGCAATTTTAGAGAATATGATAAAATTGTCATTCCTATCTACTGCACAGAGGCATAAATCCATGTAATACTTGTGCTTTCTACAAGCTTGATAGTATTTTCTTGTACTAATTTTCTGTTGCTGCTCTAACAAGTTACCACAAATTTAGTGGCATAACAACACAAATTTATTACCTTATAGTTCTGTAGGTTAGAAGTCCAACATGGGTCTCTCACTAAACTAAGACCAAGGTGTGGGCAAGGCTGAATTCCTTTTTAAAGGCTCTAGGGGAAAAATTCATTTCCTTTCCTTTTTCATTTTCTAGTGGCCACCCACATTAATTAGCTGTGCCCCACTTCCTCCATCTTCAAAGCCAGATCCTTCTTTCATAGTCACATGTCTTTCTGACCACGGCCAGAAAATGTTCTCCACTTGAAAAGAATTATTAAATTAAATAGGGCCCACCTGGACATCTCTTCATATCAAGATCCATAACCATAATCATACCTGCAAAGTCCTTTCTGCCAAATAATATAACGTATTTACAGATTCTGAGAATTAAGGCATAGACATCTTTGGGGCTCCATATTCTTCTGATTACATATATGCTTTAGACTTTCCCTACTCTATTGGGTTACTTTTTTCTATGCAATTTTTAAATTTATTTTTTCATAGATCATTTTTACAACATAGCTTAAAAACTAAATTTTAGTAAAATTTAGAGGAATGAAAAATCTCCCTCCTGCCTTACAACCCCATTCTACTCTGTCCTTTACCTCCAAGTTAACTGCTGTTTTTATCTCTAACTTCCAGAAATTTTTTTTTTGAAATTTCTTTCTGCATGTATAGACAAATACATATATAGATTCTTCTTTTCATTAGTTTTATTAAACTGAAGATAGTATAATATATGTACTGCTTTGCTTCTTGACTTTTTTTTTAACAATAATACCTAGGAGATCTCTCCATATCAATATAAGAAAATTTGTCTGTGTCTCTCACTTGTTGTTTGTTTGTTTTTTACAGTCCCTTAGTATTCCTTGAATGGATATACCATGGCCTATTTAACCAGACTCAGATGATGAACATTTCTGCAGTTAAAATCCTCTTCTCTCACAAAGACTGTTGCATTGAAAAACCTTTAACATATATCATTTCATGTGTGTTCCAGTGTGTGGGGAAATCCTCCGAAGAGGAGATTATAGAATTCGGAAATATACCAATGGATATGTGCCTGTTGAATTTTGATAAATATTGCCAAATTGCCTTCCATAAGGTAGAAGAACCTGTGTCTTGAAATACCAAATTTATACATTTTTCTACTGACTCACTATACAAAAGTTTAGGAATTTAGCACATTTACATACTTTCCACTTCTCCTTTGCTATCCCTCACCATTTTTTGTAATGTCATTATTATCAGTTCTTTTACTGGTTAATTTGTTAACTTTATAATGTATACCTGCAGAAACTTCTACTTTTTTTTTCTTTTAAACAATCCCAAATTTAAGGAAAAGATTATGTGACAGAACACAATTTTTTCCTAAAGCATTTGAGGGTTATTTTTCCACATAATACACCATTATTCCCAAATGGTTTAGTGTTTCCTACAAATGACATTTTCCTACACACTCACAGCACGAACATCAATATCAGGAAATTAATCGATACCATCTAATCCTTATATCCCAATTAAATTTGCCAGTTGTCCTAATCTTGTCATTTATAAGTAAAGGATCCAGTTCACAATCATGTGTCCCATCTTGTTCTCATGTCTCTTTACCTCCTTCAGTCAGAACTGTTGTATATAGTCTTTCCTTGACTTTCATGACTTTGACTCTTTTGAAGATTATAGCCCAGTTACTTTATAGAATATCTTTCAACTTGGAATTATCCAATATTTCCTGATCATTAAATTTGGTTATGCATCTTCCGCAGGAATATAACTGAAGTCATGGTAACTTCTCATTGCATTGTATGAAGAGTTACACAATTTCAATCTGTCCCATTCCTACTGATGCTGGCTTTGATAACTTGGTGAAGGTTTCTGCCAGACTTCTCCATTGTAATGTTACTTTCTCTTCTTTGTAATCGGTATGTATTTCATGGGCAATTACTTTGAAATTATGTAAATATCCAATTCTTCCAATTTTCAGTTTATTCATTCATTTATTTACATGAGTTTGAAATCATGATTTTCAATTTTATTCAAAGAATTATGATCCACTATGATCATTATTTATTTTCATGCTCAAATTTTTCCGGAGTTGGCTAGAAAGATGCCTTCCAGCTGATTTCTTTGTTCTGTTGATATTTTCTCATCATTTGTGAATTTTCTTTACTTTCTGGATCACCAAAATACTTCAAGTTTATGTTTTATTTCCCATGTCTCAGGAATGGAATCTGCCATCACTCCAAGAAGCCCTTGTTATTCATAATAGAGAATGTTATTCAGAATCTAAAAGGTGGCTTACTAAGTGTGCTCACTGCTATGGAGGGTCACTGCTCCCAAGCCTTCTCAATGGATAGAACCAGTACACACTGAGTACACACATTCACACCAAAACCTCAATTCCAATGCAGCACTTGTATTAGTCAGGATTTTCCAGAGAGACAGAATCAACAGGATATGTTATAAATATATGAGAGGGGATTTATTAGGAGAATTAGTTCACACGATTGTGAAGAGAAGTCCCAAAAGGCCATCTGAAAACTGGATGCTGGTAGTGTGGCTCCGTCTAAGTCCTAAGGCCTCAAAACCAGAGAAGCCAATGGTGTCCTTGGTGTAAGTCCTAGAACCCCAAAGCTGAACAGTCTCAAGCTCTGACATCCACGGACAGGAGAGAAGAGTGTATCCCAGCTCCAGTAGACAGAGCAATTGGCCTTCATGGATTAGGTGGTTCCCTCCCATATAAAGATCTGCAGATCTTTCCCACCCAGTCCACTCAGGCTCTTATGCTAATCTCTTCTGGAAACACCCTCATGGACACACCAAAAAAGATAGCTTTACCAGGTTTCTCATCATTCCTTAATCTAGTCAAGTTGACACCTTCACAATACTACATGTTCATTCCAGTTTTCTTTTTCTTTTTCCTTTCTTCTTTTCCACTTCTTTAACAATGAGTCCCCTGGCTTGAATTATTCTTAACATATTTAGTTATTTGATTAATCTTCCTCTATGTACCCGATTTCCTATCACTGCCATTGCCCCCTCCCTTTGCAAATTCTCTCCCTTTTTTTTTTTTTCCTTTTTGTCTTTTTTCGTGTCTGGCAACGGATTGCAACCTTCAGTGTCGCACCCGTACCGGACCGGGACCAGCAACGGGATCGCAACCCTCGGTGCTGCACCCACACCTCGCTCAGCCAGTGAGCGGCCGGTCTGTATGTGGGATCCGAACCCTCGGCGGGAGCGCCACCACGCTTCCCAAGCGGCGCACTATAGCAGTG
>NW_007730621.1:57578-77199 GCF_000696425.1 Galeopterus variegatus
CTTTTTGTCTTTTTTCGTGTCTGGCAACGGATTGCAACCCTCAGTGTCGCACCCGAACCGGACCGGGACCGGCAACGGGATCGCAACCCTCGGTGCTGCACCCACACCTCGCTCAGCCAGTGAGCGGCCGGTCTGTATGTGGGATCCGAACCCTCGGCGGGAGCGCCGCCACACTCCCAAGCAGTGCACTGCAGCAGTGCGCCACCGGGCCGGCCCCAAATTCTCTTCTAAACAAGCTCAAGCTCTGATATCCACAAGGGGCCTACTCTTGGCTATGGGGGTACCCTCCTCACCAAGCTTGTATGTTCAGACCCCACGTGGTGATTCCCCACCACACAACCTCCTCTCTCCACCAGGCTCGACTGCGCTCACCCCCTTCCCCAGGGATGTATTACTCACCTTGTTCAGGCACCAATACCAGTGACCTGCGTACCCTATGCAGACACCCTCCTTAACCTGCTCAGGATACAAAACTCTGCCCGGAACTTCTCAACACTCATGCATGAGTCTGTCCTCAGCCCCCTCCCTGTGCGGGGCAGCCCTCCTAAGCCAGCAGCCTTCTCAACCTGCTTGGGCTTGGATACCCAGCACCAGCTTCCCTCCCTGCCCCCTACCCCACCCCACCTTTTTTACTCTGTGCATGTTCCTCTGACAGCCTATGTCTAGCTACAACTCAGCGGGGAATCCCTCTTCTCCACCTTGGGCTCCATGCAAGACAATCCCTCGTAGTAGATACTATCTTGTCCTGCTTGGGCCTGAGCCCTGTCCCACCCTGTCCTGGATTCCACCAAGCCGCCCCCCCCCAAAACAAAGACGAAGCACTCTACATTTTTTTCAAGTTGCTAAATATATATATATAGCCGAGTAAATGAAAAAAATATAGCCGTAAAGAAAAAAATAAATAACTGACACTATTTACAACTGAGTGATTTACATTTTAGATCTTACATTATGGCATCAATCTGATTATTCCTTTGTGAACGAATACCTGCAAACAATTTAAATGAGATTAACGAGGGGAAATTAATTTTTATGTAAGTGTATTTGTGATGGACCTAAGTTATTTAAATGACTTGCTTACTTGGTTATTTCTTATAATTTGTTTCCAGCAGAGAAAAAAGTTCTAATAAAAATAAAATAAGACAAACTTTCATAGATCCAATTAAGATATATCCTGAATCACTAGAAAAGCTTGCAGTGTACCTATGAGACGAGTAAATTAGTTGTTTGCCAATCCAATGATACGGCAAGCACATTTAATTCCTCAAAACCTGAAAAAGGTCTATTTTCCATCTACCTTATCACAATTTAGAAGGAATTATTTTATACCTGGTCCACATGTTAATCTGTCCTGCTAGGAACCTATTTGGGGAAAACATAATTTTTAAAAATTTTTTCTTACATTTGGAATTAAATATATAGACAGTCTTCAAAGCTAGAATTCCTAAATATCTCTACTTTTATAAATCACTTTTTTTCATCCCTCCTGTGTTCATTCACCCCTTCCCCCCTTCTTCTCTCTCTGTTTCCACTCCTCTCACAATTCCTTTCTTTTAATTTTTTTCCAGTTTATACATCAAGGAAATATATAAAGCCCAATGTTACATTATTTGACACACCTATAATTGGAGTTCAAATTTAAAAACCACATGTTTCTGAAGGTTTAGAATAACATGGAAATGATTAACTATTACCCATCTAGCTTTGTACTTATTACCTACTAGAAAAATCGTCCTTGTTGCCATCTCTCCAGACCACAGAGCATGTTGCCTTTTATAACTGATACAGTGAAATAAGATTTCATGATTATTTTATTACCACCACATCCTTATTGTCATTTCAAATGAAATTTAGCCAGGGAAGTATCAGAGGTTGATAATCTACTGCCTTCTTGCATTTATCTACTATTTTTAATTGTCATTTGATTGGTTCCAGGGCTTTAGTGATTGTACTTAATTACTTAATTAACAAATTAATTATTTCCAATTACATCTCAGATGCCAAAATAGACAAATAGACAAAGATGAATAAGATATGTGGTTTGGGGGGTATTTTTGCTCTTTGACAAACTCTCAAGTTAGTTGAAGACAAATGTCATTTGTTTAGACCAGTTCAAAATTATACTAAAAATAGGTATTCCAAATTTTTAACGGTAAGATATGTGGTTTGGGGGGTATTTTTGCTCTTTGACAAACTCTCAAGTTAGTTGAAGACTAATGTCATTTGTTTAGACCAGTTCAAAATTATACTAAAAATAGGTATTCCAAATTTTTAACGTTAACATTGATGACGTGTTCCCCTAGAAAACTATGCCTCATCTTACTACTATCAAAAATGATGAGCTTAGATCTGTAACAAAAAAACTTCCAATAATGTGTACTTCTTGCTCATTCACACTCCAGTGTAGCTTGGTAGCAATAGGTGATGGCCCTGCTTTCAATAGTCATTCAGGGACCCAGGCTCTTTCCATCTAATAATTCCTCCATTCCAGAGGCCTCAGAGTCCTCCTTGAGATCCTCAACATCCAGACTCAAACAAAGGAAAATGTAGAATGAATGATTATGACTAGGGGAATCGGAAGACTGCAAAAAAATCAGGAAAATATAATCTAGCTGTGTGTCCAGAAGAAAAGTGAAAAGATTCTGATGAACAAGTAGCTAGTTTGTGTCACAATGTTGTTTCTAGGTCTTCGTCAACTGTAAGGATAGTATATAGTTGGTCATATACAGGAAAAATAGACATAAATAACTTTTTACAAATTCCATGTTAAACAGTTGGTTGTTTTTATAAATCAAAAACATAAGTCATTTAAAAAATAATAGAAAAATTCTAATCAATATTTAGATTTTAAAGTAACACATCTGTCTTTTTTTGGTAGTTGATATATTGTAATGACTTTTGTTCAAATTTTGTTGTAAAGAGTTCTTTACTAAAGCAGTTCCATGCAACATGCATTTTCTCCCGTTCTTATTTAAACAACCTTTAGGAAACCATCTAATTTTAATGCAGTTATAAACTGAGGAGCTGTGAACTAATCTATAGCTGAAGATGTTAAGGATTCTGTCCTTAGGTAGCAAATATCAGATAACTAATTTTATTCCTTTTCATTTAACCTGTTTCAATCAATACCTATGCTTTCAAATCTATCACCAAACATAGTCTCTGAAAAAATGAGGCATCTGGAGGAAAAGAAAAAAAATGATAATGACATATATACTTTTTAACATTTACAATAATGTTTAGTAAAATATAATCACAGGATTATATTTTGGTATATATTTAGTAAAATATAATCTGAACACAGCATTTATGTTCAAAAAACCAGCAGCATCTGACAGATTAAAAAGTCATAAACAATACTTAAATTGTATTATACTATTTTTATAGCTTTCAAAAGGAACTCATCTGGAGTATTGTTAATGAATGAGAGAGAAATAGAAAGAGACAGAGAGACAAAGATGGAGAGAGAAACAAAATCTTTTGTTCAGCAAAAGCAAAACACCAAATGGCTTTTTAAAGAATTAATTTAACCTGAAACAAAGACCCATGACTTTTGACCCTGATATTGGTACAGAAGCAACATTTAGAAAAATATTAAAAAATCATTGAAATAGAATCCTAAATACTGTTTACTCTAGGACCACAGTATTGGAATTCCCTCTGTAATATTTCTGACTCATGGCATTCCAATATTAGCTTGAACATTTCCAATGGATGGGAGCCAGTACTTCACAGGGCAGCATGGACCACTGCTGGATAAATAGGCTCTATAAGATGCTATCTTAAACTGATATGAAATCAAATTCCTCATGAGTTTCAACCATTAGTCCTTATTCTGGGATCTGGGACAATGAATATATTTATGAATTCTACATAAAAGATTTTTTTTTAAAAATGATGATGGATATAATATAATCCATCTTCTTTTCTCTATTCTAAGCATCTTTGGTTATTTTGATAAATCCTCCAATATTTCCAATTAAATTTTCAGTTACCCCTTCAGAATATTTACACTATTCCTAACCAGAAAAACATGTGTGGGATGAGAAGCTACATACTTGGCATGTGTGATATTATTTTTAACATAGAAATATACAGTGAAAATAACAAAACCCAGTATTAAAAGCCTTAAACCTCAGACCTTTCATACAATTCTGAATGTTTTGTTTCATATTCATTACATGAATTTATTCTATTAAAAGTACAGTGGTAGGGCCGACCCCATGGCGCACTCGGGAGAGTGCGGCGCTGGGAGCAGCAGCAGCGCTCCTGCCGCAGGTTCGGATCCTATATAGGGATGGCCGGTGCGCTCACTGGCTCGGCGCTGGGAGCAGCAGCAGCGCTCCCGCCGCAGGTTCGGATCCTATATAGGGATGGCCGGTGCGCTCACTGGCAGAGCGCAGTGTGGGTGACACCATGCCAAGGGTTGCGATCCCCTTACCGGTCACAAAAAGGACAAAAAAAAAATGTATGGTGGCACTGCTACTTCAATGAATTTCCATGGTTACTTAGAGACTAACATATTTGACTAATATTTCACTGTTTTGTATAAAAAATTAATATGCTTATTTCTATTAAAAACTCAAAAATGAAAAATGAAAGAAATGAGTACCTGTGAACTTGAACTAGAAATACAGAGAAAAACTAATATGTTAATCTTTGTTCTTTAAATTGATATAACTACTTACTATTAAAGAAATTTCAAGTGCACATTTCCATTCAGAACCAGATCGAGGAAAGCTTTTTGAAGTATAGAAATGCTCCTGCCTAATAAGTTCTTAGTATCTATTGTTTATGAACACCAAGCTGAAAAAGGTGCATAACTTTTATGTGGGGTAAATGTCCAGTGGGATATATCAAATTTAACATGGCCAGCAGAATACAAGTGTTGGCTGTTTCTCTACAACCAAATTCTTTTGAAATGATAGGAAAAAACATTAAAATATAATCAAATTCATAACAATATTAGAAAGGAGAGCAGAACAGACCAGTAAAATGTTGTATAAGATAGAGCACACATGGAATCTTATAAACAAAGATAGTGATAATCTCATATGAATAAATCCTTGATATAAAAAATAATACTTTTCAGGCCGGCCCAGTGGCGCACTGGATAGTGCGCCGCTTGGGAAGCGCGGCGGCGCTCCCGCCCGAGGGTTCGGATCCCACATACAGACCGGTTCCCGCTCACTGGCTGAGCGAGGCGCGGGAGCAGCGCCGAGGCTTGCAATCCCATTGCCGGTCCCCGGTCTGGTACGGGGGCAACACTGAGGGGTGCGATCCATTGCCGGACACGGAAAAAGACAAAAAGACAAAAAAAAAAATAATAAAATAATAATAATACTTTTCTTAAAAAAGGAATATTTGCTTGATCAGCCAGCTTATTAATATATTAGGTGGCATCTTCAAATATTTCTTCACTCTCAGAGTGCTGACTTCATTACGGGTCTTCATAATAAAGTAATTTCACAATTAGAAAGATAAATGGTGAGCTTTAATTCAGAAGAAACCCAGATTAGGTTTTGTGTCAGAAAAAAGGGATAGAATATCATAATTTAACACCATCCTGTTAACAACACCTGTTTAACACCATCCGGTTTAACACCACCACTGCTCTGCTCACATACCCTTTAAAAGAATCAAGAACAAGGCCACACAACAATGCTAAATTCATCCACCTCCCCCTGCCACCTGCTTTTTTCTACATGGCCAGCAGAGGTAAGGCTCCTGTAAGCAGAATCTGCATCTCCTAGTTTTGTACAGGTTTTAAACCTGGGTTGAAGATAAGCATTCCAGCTATCAATCTAGAGTCTCATCTACAAATATAAACATATATACATGGGATGTAACAGATATATTCGATGATATTCATGATATATCATTGTTGGAAATTAAAAACATAACTAGATAGTTTTATTTAATTGGATGACTCCTAAAATAAGTATCAGTGATGATTCACCCTGGCAACCTATAGGATTAAATAGAGATTTTTTCTCAACACATTAAAAAGTACAAAGAAAACAATGAAAAGAATGGAGTAAAGTTAGAAAATGAGGATTAGAGGAATTTCAAGATTTATTTTATAAGTGCCAGAAGGAGATAACAGAGTGATTAGAGTCTTTGCAACATGAGGACATATGTGTTCCTATGACACAACTACGTTTCTGAAATCATCTCCTTCCACTTTCATATTTGCTAATTCCACACCAGCCTCTCTGGTTTTCTTTCTATTCCTTGAACTTGTTTAGCATGTTCTCAACTCACATAAAAGGGGAATCTTTGCATGTAGCTGTTGCTTCTGTCTGAACACTCTTCCCTAGAATGTCTGGCTTATTCTGTCAGTTCCTTCAGGTCTCTGCTGAAACATCAGTGTATCCATAGACCTTCCCCTCTATGCTTTATAAAATAACATTCCCTAATCCAAGACACTCCATCTCTCCCTGTCTCTGCTATGTTCATCCCCATAATGTTAATTACAATCAAAACTACTATTTATGTTTTATTATCAGTCTCCTTCATCAGACAGCAGACACTTGCTCTGTTTTGCCACCTACTTTGTCCCCTGCACTTAAAGCACTGACTGGGACACAGTAGGTCCTTAATAAATATTTGTTAAATGAATCAGTGAATAATAATGTGCACCGAAGAAATATCCCTAGGCTTTGGAAAGATTTGTGTGGTGAAAGCACAACTGCCAAATTTTTATCTGCAAATAAGCCACATTTAGAAATGTTTTTGTGAAACTACCTCAAAAATAAAGGAGAGGAAAAAAAAAGAAATCTAAGAGAAAAAGAAAACACAAGAAAGAAAGCAAGGTTGGCTTCAGACCATTTATGAGCAACAATGAACAATCAAGCAATACAATAATGTTGAAGCTGTGGTTATTTACCCAACTAAAATAGAACTCAAACATGAGTTGCAAATAAAATATTTTTGCACGTAAAAACATTAAAAAATAAAAACATTAGAAAATTTCAAGTGAGGAAAAGGCATGTTGAAAGGCCTAAGAAACAGAGAAGAAAGAAATTTAAGACTAAAAATAAATATTATAAATCATTGGAAATGTGGTTTTGAAACAAATTGAGAAAGTATTAAGAAGAAAAAAGAGGGAGGATTGAAGAAATAATCACTAATAATTCTGCACTGATTTTTCAGATGACTTAAAAAATAAAAACAAACAAAAAAATCAGTAGGTGAGATGGAAGGTAAAACGGCATTTTAACTGTAGCATATTTTATTTGGATCACATGTGTTTGTATTTCCAAATTCATTTTGAATTGGAAAATGGAAATATGTATCTGAATCATCAAGTAACATGTTTATTGTGATCTCTATCTGTGGATATTTCAAGTAGAAAGGTTTTGTTTTATTTTGTGTTGGGAGGAGGAAATATTAAAGGACAAGGAGGACCTTAGTTTTATTTCAGTCATCTTCTGTATATTTCATCCTTGAAACATATGAGGGATGTTTTTGAAAAAGCTAACTGGTATCTCTAGACAATGGTTAAAGACAGCGTATAATGAAGACTTTTTTCTTTTTTCTTTTTTTTTTTTGTCTTTTGTCTTTTTCCGTGTCCGGCAATGGATCGCAACCCTCAGTGTTGCCCCCGTACCAGACCGGGGACCGGCAACGGGATTGCAAGCCTAGGCGCTGCTCCCGTGCCTCGCTCAGCCAGTGAGCGGGAACCGGTCTGTATGTGGGATCCGAACCCTCGGGCGGGAGCGCCGCGGCGCCTCCCAAGCGGCGCACTTATCCAGTGCGCCACCGGGCCGGCCCTAATGAAGACTTTTTTCAATGCCAAAGTATTTCAAAAGCCATTTATTTCTTAATAAGACAATATCTAAGCAACTCTAAACAGTTGGTAAACCACATTCAGTAATATATGCTATTTATTTTCTTTCTTTACAAAAATAATATAAATGCATCTTGTGAAGGTTTCAAAAATATTTTTTTAAATATGAAATAAAAATAAAAATGCCTGTCTTCTAACTCCCTCCAGTCTCACTTCCCACTTTACAGGTCACCACTGACAGACATTGACAAGTTCTAGGAACATGTAAGTTGAAAGTTCGATAACAAAAACATAAATTACTCATAAGGACACTGAAAGGATTTTGAGAAAGAATTGTGTGATTTTCTGTTCAAGACAGGAAACCAAACCAATTCTATGCTAATTCTGATGAGAAAAGGTATGATCAGATTAAGCACCTTTTTATTTTTTGCAATATGGAACTGACACATCACTACTTGAACTAGTACACTTGCTTCACTTGAAAAACTGCTCTGGTTTGTACTTTAATAACTCTAAATAAAACATCAATTAACTTGTAATATAAAACTAGCATTATAAAATTTATAGCAGTTTCTATTTATATACTATGACAGCTGAGCCAGGTTGACTATTACATTAGCCTTATGCTAACACCTTAATATAAGTTAGATATAAAGAGGAAGGTGACGCTTCTGCACTTAAGTAGCCTACATTTTTGTACACGGAAGAGGTAATTGTCAACAACTGACAAAATTTAATCATATGTAAGGGAAAAAGCAGTGTAGAACAGGTGAGAGAGAGAAGAACCCTTCCAGCAGGTGTGTGGACTGGAGTGGGGATGCTGAGGGCATTGGGAAAGGCTTCAGAGAGGAAGTTTCACAGGGACAGGATCTGAAAGATGAACTTACTTAACCAGTCTGAGGAGAGAAGAATATAACATAGGCAAAGGCACAGAGGTGTGAAATAAGATAGTACACTTAGGAAATTTTAAGCAATTTGGCATTAGTAGAGCATAAAGTAAAGAAGAGTACATGGCAGGAGAGGATCCTGGGGAAGTAGGTGGGGACCACATCATGGATGGGCTTTTACTAGCTAATTCAGTTGGACTTTAACCTATAAGCCATGGATATGAATAAATGTGTTTTAGAAGTAGCAGGGAGTTTAGAAGTTACTGTATAGAAGCTGTATCATCCAAGTCTATAAAAGACTTTCTGCATCACCTACAATCATTTATTGAATGTAATCTGTCAGCTATATTGGTCGCTTCTATTTATATCAAGCCACCCTGAGTTATAGTTCTTTCATCTATAAAGGGAGTCATTAATTTATTCATTTAATAAACATTTACTGTGTAGTCTATTTTGTGCCATACACAAGAATAACACAACTAAACACATAAAACTTTCAGAGAGTTTATAGTGAGAGTCAGGGCAGATACACGAGTTAAAACATTCCAATAAACGTGTGCATCAAATGGTGTAGAAGCAAATGGGAAAGATGGTCAGTGACTCCAAGGGTCAGCAAAGTCTTGCTGATGCAGGTGACATGAGTTTATTATAAAGGATAAGCATGTGTCACAAGTTGAAATGAAGGAGAAAGGGATATTCATGTCAGAGCAAGAAGCATAAGCAAAGACAGATATACAAGCCAAGGTACTAACAATTACAAGGAATTCAGTAATGTAGGACAAGAGGGTTTTAAGTGCTAAGTGGAGAGAGATAAGTGGAGGAATAAATAAGCAGGAGCATATCTGTTTGAATACCATGTTAAGAAATTTAGATTTGATTCTGTAAACAAAGGGCAGTCACTGGAAAAATGAAAAGCATATAAGGTGTCATGATCAGAACAGTTTAGATAAATCACTCTGGAAACAGCACAGAGAATATATATGTAGAGTTTAAAAGCATTGCCTGTAAAATCAAGTAGACAAGCATGGCTTTAACTTTCATTTCCAACACTTATGAGCTGTGCAGCATTGGATAAGCAGCTTGATCCTTCTGAGTCTCACTCAGTTTTCCCATCTGTAAGAATGATAACATTCTATATGTCATAGGATCATCATCATATTTAAACAAAATAATATATATAAAACACTTAGCATGGTTACCAGCAGTTTTGTTGATGATGGAGAATAGTACTGACAGAGGCAAGAAAATAAGAAAATTAGCATGCATCAGAGTGACCAAAATTCTACCACAACTAATTCCATTAATGTATTATGTGACATTAGCCAAAAATAGATCACAAAATTCACTACAGGGATAAAATTGTCTTATTTATTTTTAATTATCTCATTCCTCAGAACTGAAGACAGAAGTTTTCTTAGTGTAGATGCTGTATAAAAATCTGTTAAAGACTACAGGTAAAATCTTCAGGCTCATAAGTTGTTGCTTTTGACATTTTAATATAACATTTATGAAAAAGTAAGGTGTTGGTTTTGCTGATATTCATCTTTCCTTAACTATAGTCATTTAAAAATATCCTTTCATCATGTTTTATTAAATTTAGGATCATTAAATCTGTGTCATTTGTTATGTTTTCATAACAAGTTATTTTTGTAAGTCAATAAAGCACTTTTGCTATTATAATGAGAATTAAATGAATCAGCAAATTCAGATTTGCTTTTCGTTTTTTTTTTGTTTTTTTTTTTGTGGCTAGTTGGTACAAGATTTGCTTTATTTTGCTGGCTGGAGTTATAACAGAACCTTTTGTTAAAAACATCATTTTGGTTCTTCTGATAATGTTCATAATAAATAAATTTCATTATTTTTCAGCTTGGTATACATTATTGCCCACAAATATATATTATCAGACAGGCTCCAGTATGTATTGTCTATGTTGAAATACTAAGCATTGTATTGAATCTTGAAGTTTAAAATACAGCCCCTTTGGAAAATGCTTTATATCTATACCTATATCTACATCTACATCTATATCTATCTATATCTAATCAACCCTATTTTTTTCAATATCCTATTGTCTAATATATAACAAATTAAGCTCTGCTCCTCTTCCACCAAACTTTGCATTTTTAGAACTGGATAACCCCTCTTTTAGATGCTGGATAAGAAAAGAAAATGGAGGGAAATTTCCCAGGAGGTTATGTATATACTCAGTTCATTGTCATGTTTGTTGTTGTTCTGCAGTTAAACTTTGTTATTATTTATATTTTACTATATCTTCTGGCAAGCGATATATCATCTTTTTTTAAATGCCATTATTTCAAAGAGGGTGTGTCCTTTTACATTTCACAGGGTTGCTGAATGGTTTTTAGCCTACCATGAATTTGTCCTGATTACTTTGTGGTTGTTGGTGGTGTGAGTAATAAAAATAATGTACCAGAATCCTGCATTAGAAAGTAGAAAATTGGGTAATATGCTTGTGCTTTTGGCTGCAAAATATAAGAAGGCTGCCACAATTTATGAAATCTGCAACCTTCACATGGCCTCTGTGCACACTGAGTAGGCTCCATTGAGATAGTCCAGATGTGACAGATGCATGAATCCCACTGAGCTGTTCTTTATCCTGGAGGAAATCCCAGAAAATTCTGGCCAGAAAAAGGTGAAAGAAAGCAGAGTTACATCATGTACAACTTTAAGTCCGGAAGCAATAATGAGTTTCTTGCTTTATTTATTTATATTTGAATTTGTAAGACAACACCCATTGTGAAATGCCACAGGGCATATGTATTATGAAAAATAAACAAAATGTTAAAAGCCAAAAGTCATTTTTAATTAACATATCAATTACAAAAAGCTCAAATGAACAGATGTCTCTTGCTTTGTGCCCAGAAGTTCAATGAACTGGAGTTCTGTCAGGTCAAGAGAAAAAAAATAATAATAGCGCGACAGACTAAAGGCCTTGGGACTCTAAACAGGACGACTCTTGTTGAATTTACCCTTTGTGACTGTACGTAGATATAGATATCTCTCTAAAAATTCAAAGGCCCAAGCCATATGGAGGTTTATAGATTATTTGAGTTACATTTATGTTACATCATTTTAATGTGCATGTTTTGATGCCACTGAAGTAAATATACCTGGATGGGTAACCAACATCAAACCCTTCCTATTCTTATGTCCCCAATCTATTTTCCACATGAATTCATTTTTCTGAAACACAGATTATATACCATCCTTCTTAAAAATGTCAATGGAATCCTAGTGATATCAGGAGATCAAGCTGTATAAAAAATCAAGCCCTTTGCAAAATATGGCACCAAATTATTTCCTAGCCTCCTCCCCCACAAATATCCATCATATTCTCTTCATTTCAACCTTGTGTTTTCCATGTTAAGTTAATGTTTTATATGGTACTCCTAGTACAGATCACCTCACCACTTCCTACCATCACTATCTAAAAAAGTCTGCTCATTCTTCTAGGCTTAGATAACATGCAATATTTTTCATGTAGCTTCATGCTATCTATACTTCTTTATAATTTCTACTGTCAAAATCAATTGTCTCTTTCTCTTATCCCCTTGCATTGGGTAAGTCCTTCAGTCAAAGAAATCCAAAGCTGAGGAGTTTAGTGATATAAGAAGTCTGTGGATAGGTTATTTGATTCACTGACATAGTCAAGGAAACAACCTCTCACAATTTTCATGTAGCTTCATGCTATCTATACTTCTTTATAATTTCTACTGTCAAAATCAATTGCCTCTTTCTCTTATCCCCTTGCATTGGGTAAGTCCTTCAGTCAAAGAAATCCAAAGCTGAGGAGTTTAGTGATACAAGAAGTCTGTGGATAGGTTATTTGATTCACTGACATAGTCAAGGAAACAACCTCTCACAATCTTCTTGCTGCAAAATCATTTTTTGTGCAGCATGGTGACAATATGGTCACAGACTGTGTTCTAGGGAGAATGGGAAGAGCCAAAACCCTTTTGCTACAGAGATGTTGTCTGTTTCTTTAGAAGTCCAGCTGTCTGTGGAGGACACCTCTAAATATTTCATTGGCTAGAACTGGGCCACATGATCACGATTATCTGCAATAGATCCTGAAAGGATAAGTATTTAAAATTTCAGAATC
The DNA here is from genome assembly GCF_000696425.1 of Galeopterus variegatus. NCBI lineage: Eukaryota > Metazoa > Chordata > Mammalia > Dermoptera > Cynocephalidae > Galeopterus > Galeopterus variegatus. Next base: position 70,381 of record NW_007730621.1, read on the forward strand.
TAGAGAAAAGAATGAAAACACAGGGGTGTAAAGGACTCCATAATATCTCCCCAACTACCATAAAACTGAGCAATTTTGCAATTGTATCACAGATATTAATGTTAGCTCTGTTCAAGTCTGTCTCTTATTTTGGGTTCCTTGAAGAAAAGGACTGTAACTTTAATAATTTTATTCTTCATCTTGGGAACAATTACCATAAAACTGAGCAATTTTGCAATTGTATCACAGATATTAATGTTAGCTCTGTTCAAGTCTGTCTCTTATTCTGGGTTCCTTGAAGAAAAGGACTGTAACTTTAATAATTTTATTCTTCATCTTGGGAACAATTTCAGACTCTATTTATTGAATGGATAGCTCCAAGAAGGAGAAGATGCCTTTCATAAAACCCCCGACTTTCAAAGGAGACACCAGAGGTCTATATACCAGAAATGGCAAAATGAAAATAAAATAGTCTTGATTAAATCAAGGTAATCTTCCAGTAACTTTTCTGCCAACTAGGAAAAAATTTTTCTCTGGAATAAAATAACATTATCCAGAGCCTATAATATTTTATACAAAAATTCCAATATTCACCTAAATGTATCTGTACTAATTTCCTATGACTGCTGTAACAAATTACTACAAACCTGTTGGTAAATTACTCTCTTACATTTCAAGAGACCAGAAGTCCTACATCAGGTTCACTATACTGAGATCAGTGTGTGAGCAGGTCTTCACTCTCTCCACAGGCCCTATGAGAGTATCCCTTTGCTTGCCTTTTTCAGATTCTTGGAAATTCTCCTTACTCCTTGCTTTGTGGCCCACATCACATTTTCTCCCTGTGCTTCCATCATCAAATTCCATCTTCCTCCTCTTCTGTCTGCAAATCTCCCTCTACCTTCCTCTTATAAGGACACATTACTTCATTTACGGCCTACTGGACAATCCAGATGTTGTAACTAAAACAAATTATAAAATAGCTATAATACTTATTAGGTAAAAATATGAAGAACAGGTTGCTCACATTGTCAATCTGGGAAGCATGACTGGTTTAACGGGATCTTGTACTGTGGTAGAATCTTTAGGGTCTGCAAACTATGTATACGAATTCCAAAGGAATATCTCGTAGCAGAATTATCAAGTGAAGTACAATCTCTTTGGTCTAAAGCTACTGACCTCTTAGAGTCTGAGGGGGCCAAAGTAATTGAAGTATCCCTTCCCCACACCAGTTATTCAATTGTCTGCTGCCATGTATTGTGCACATTGGAAGTGGCATCAAATATGGCAAGATTTAATGGGCTAGAGTATGATTGCAGATGGGACATTGATGTTTCTACTGAAGCCATTTGTGCTGCAACCAGACAAGAAGGTTTCAATGATGTGGTAAGACGAAGAATTCTCTCAGGAAACTTTTTCTTATTCAAAGAAAACTATGAAAAGTATTTCATCAAAGCAGAGAAAGTGAGGTGCCTCATTGCTAATGACTTTTTGAATGTTCTTAACTCTGGTGTTGATGTCTTGATAATTCCCACCATCTCCGGTGAGGCAGTACCATACTTGGAATTTATCAAAGAAGACAATAGAACATGAAGTGCCCGGGAACATATTTTTACACAGGCTGTAAATATGGCAGAACTGCCAGCAGTGAGTATCCCGTGGCACTCTCAAATCAAGAGTTGCCAGTAGGACTGCAGTTTATTGGATATGCATTTTGTGACCAGCATTTTTCTTACAATTGCCAAATGGTTTGAAAAACAAGTACTGTTTTCTGTTATTCAGCTTCAAGAACTCATGCATGATTGTTCATCAATTCTTGAAAATGAAAAGTTGCCTTCTGTTTCTCTAAAACAATAATGATAAATATGTCATACAAAGTAAAATGATTATTAGTATAAAAAAATATGAAGAATAGACCAGAGAGCTGGAATTATATAAGTAAATGTCATAAAACTCAATATATGGACTTAAAACAAAGTTAGAAAGAGCAAAAAATAGATTAGCAAACTGGAGAACATACCAATAAAAATATTCATGTTGCCACATAGAGAAAATATAGGATAAAAAATGTACAAAAGAGGATAAGCACTGTAGAAACATATTAAATAGTTCTAATATACTTGTTAGAGTCCCAGAAATAGAAAAGGAAAACATTAAAACAGAATCAGTATTTGAAAAATTACTGGCAGAGAATTTCCCCAAACTAATAAAAATATTAAATCATGGATTGAAGTATCTGTTGATCTCAGTAAGAATCTTACTACCTATAGATGGATAAATCTGTAGACAAGTATACACAGATTATATATAATCTACATAGATATAGATATCTAAATAAAGTCATATCTATGTGCAGCAATAATGAAAATGCAGAGAAAGAAGAAATTTTAAAAATAGAGAATAAATATTACCTTCAAAATATAATAATAAGACTTATAGAACTGACTTCTCAACTACAACATGGAGGCCAAAATATCAATGGAATGAAATGGACAAATTTCTTGAAAAACACAATTTACCAAAAGTGATATTTAAAGAGATTTAAAAATATAAATAATTATGTATTTGTTGAAAATTTAAAAGAATTCTAATTGGCTTCTCAACTGAATTTTACAAAAAATTTAAAAAAGAAATAATGCCCATTTAAAATATACTCTTTCATACAATGGAAATTTTAAAGAAAATGTCTCAAGTTATTTTAATATTCAACTATAACATTGAGACAAATAGATACACACATTAAAAGAAAGGAAAATTTCAGGACCATCACTCTTGCTTGGATGCCAAAATTTTAAATAAAGAATTACTATACCTAACTTGATATTTTAATGACATAGTACCAAACCAGTTTTATCAGAGTAGAACACTGTTGATTTACCATGTAAAAAGACATCAGCATCTTATTTTAAAAGAGTAAATACAAATCCTATTACCCTCTCAATAGATGCAAAACATTTGGTATAATTCAAGACTCATAAAAACGCTTAGCAAATCAGAATTGTATATTTCCTTGATCTGACAAAAAGTATATACAGGTTGAGCATCTCTAATCTGAAAGTCCTAAATTAAATATGCTCCAAAATTCAAACTTTAGCTGCAGTAAACTTGAGTCCCATCTCCAAGATATCTCAATGCACATGTAAATATTACAAAATCAGGAAAAATTCAAAATCTGAAGAACTTCCGGTCCCGAGTATTTTGGATAAGGAATACTCAAACCATGCAGCACACATGGTGAACTATTGAAACTGTACCATCATCACCTCTATTCCATACTGTAGTAGATGTGCTAGCTGGTGTAATGAGTCAGGAAAATAAATATTAAAATTTAAAGTATGAAAATAATAAATAAATCTGTCATTATCCCCAGATAACATGGTTGTATTGACACACATACACAAATATAGTGTGTATATACACACACAAATATATGCATGCATATATTTGTGTGTGTATATACACACACAAATATATGCATGCATATATGCATGTATACATACATATGCATACACCTTTATTTTAGATGCATATTTAATTTTATCTTATAGTTGATAATAAAAAATTTATTTTACATTTTTACAATTATAATATATGGATCCTATTTCAATCCTATTGAAAAAGGTAACATTTTTGTTTAAACAGGCAATAAACCTTATTAGGTGTAGGCTGCAAGTTCCAATTGCATACACCTTTATTTTAGATGTATATTTAATTTTATCTTATAGTTGATAATAAAAAATTTATTTTACATTTTTACAATTATAATATATGGATCCTATTTCAATCCTATTGAGAAAGGTAACATTTTTGTTTAAACAGGCAATAAACCTTATTAGGTGTAGGCTGCAAGTTCCAACATGTCTCTGTAGGTTGTGGTTCACTGTCAGTTCAATTTTTAAAGTCTTTGAAGTGCTCCTGAGGTCTATCTTTGATGTGTGCCATCCAGTGACCAGCCAGGGTGGTGGTCTACCTGCTAGTTCAGTTCTCAAAATCTTTTTAAATGCTGATGAGGAACAGATCTATGCATGTGCAGCTCAGGTGTGAGTGTAGGTGTATTCTTAAATGAATATATAGGGTCACTTTCAAGAGCTCCTTCATTTCATTATCTCTCTGATACTTTCCAGCTCCCTGTGGTTCTCCTTTTCATCCTTTTGGTCTTAAAGCTGGGGCATTAGTTACTCCATTCTGCCTTGTCCTTCTGACGCTTTACCCACCTACTGGGCCAAGTAACATAAAAAACAAATGGGAAAAAGTGCTAAATTCACTACCAGTTTGGTGTTACTTTGAATTTTGGTCTTTTTCCACAATCTACCTACCAATATTTACTTTTCAGAACACTCAATAGCTGCTCTATGCATTTTTGTGCAGGTTCTATAGCTGTATTCAGTGAGAGTGACAGGGGAGAATGTTTATTCCATCTTTCCTGGAACTAGGATTCATGGCGTCATTCTGACTAACTAAAAACTTAGAAAAACCAAAATGTTCATAAAATGCTAGAATCAATTATACATATTTATGCCATGGAATAGTAGCATATTTCATCATGGGTTACCATTTATCAATGTAAGTGAACCAACAGCTGCTACAAATAACAGCATTGACAGCTACCATAGAAATAACATTAGGGGGAAAAGTCAGTGACAAATAATGCATACTACATAATTCCATATATATGAAGTTCAAGAACAGATAAAACTAACCTATGATGAGGAAAGTAGACTAATTGCTATCTCTGAGAGAGATCAATGATTGGAAGTAGAAATGAGGGTGATATTTGAAATGCTGGTAGTGCTGTGGATTATGAACTTTGTAGTGATTACATGGTTGCTGCCACTTCATACAAATTTACTCACCTCTATACCTAAGAACTGTGCAATTTTACTATATGCGTATTACACGTCAATATAAATGTCTACAAGAAAATTTTTAAAGTGGCTCAAACAATTGTCATATATTATTTCAATTTTTATGCATAAAGACTTCCAAGATTACTATAATTGCTACTTTCTTAATGTGTATCATTGTTCTCATGAGATCAACTTGACAGAGTCTCTACCACTCATCTCTCAAAAGTTCTCTTCTTTCCTTCTTGTCTTTTCCTCTCTCTCTCTCTGAATACTTAGAGCATTATGTAATTTAATCCTGATTCAATTGAGTTTAAAGGAGAATCTAAAAATAGCTAAATACTTATTACTAAATATTTATTATTAAATATTTAGNACTTAGAGCATTATGTAATTTAATCCTGATTCAATTGAGTTTAAAGGAGAATCTAAAAATAACTAAATACTTATTACTAAATATTTATTATTAAATATTTAGGTGAAAGTATGTGAAACAAAACTTGGATAAATGAAAGACTTTCACTTTTTGTTAAGCCTTCTAAGCGTGAAGAATATTAATCTTCTAAGGTATTCAGAAAATAACCATAGTAATAGGGAATTCTATTCTTAAGTAGGAAATCATAATTTTCCTTAGAATTGAAGCTTTTGGTCCTGAAAATAAATGCAAAGCCATTAGAAAGTCACCACATATGCAGAGGTGATAAGTATTGAATTAAGTCAGTGTGGCTCACAATAGAACTGGTCATATATTAGGTTGTCAATGAAATAAATAAAAAATAGTTCATATGGTGACTTTAATTTCCTACTACCTAGAGTTCAAATAATCATGGTGGCTATTTTTGGGTCATTAGCTCTCTGGGAGTTGCCAACACATGTGACTAGTATAGATCTGGTAAACTTCTCTGTCATTTTGTTAAATACAGATTGAATTATTTGTACATGATTTACTTAAGGGTACAATAGTAAAAACTTAACAACGTTAATTATACATGAAATAGGCATAAGCTGACCAATTTTCATTCACTGGCTGTACTGTGTATATTTCCTAAGCAATGATATATTGCACCCTATACACATGTGTAAACAATAATAATGAATGATTAATTGTAAATTCAAGAGGATGGTTCTGTCATTTTTGTTTCCAAAATAACACTCCTATTAAAATAATAGAGAACCTTAAATACTTTTTATTGTTTTAAAATTATTTAAGCAAAAAAAGCTGTTTCAGTAAGTGAAATACCTTTTAAAAACTTGAAAACCTATTTTCAAAAGCATACATCATAGCTAAGCTTTAGAAATTTGCTTTATACTACTTTTAAGAAAAACTGTGATTAAAAACAGAATAATTTCTCAACTTGATTATTCATGAAAAGAAAATTACATCGAGTAAGTGTTAAGAGTCCATAACATTTGTTCAAATTACAAGCAGAGCAATTTTCATATTGTAACCTAACATTTGCTTTTTCCTTCTTAAACTTTATTTTCATAATTGATTTGATAGAATATAAAGTAAGGCTGACAAACTAGATCTTTCGAAAATTCTTCTGTTTCTCCATATTATCTATATTTCTCTTGGAAGAACATTCCGGCTCAGCTCAAACCAAAATTTAAAAATAATGTATCATACAGTATCAATGATTTACTGCCATCATAATATTTATGACTAGAAATGTGATAGAATACATTGACTACATCAATGATTAATTAAATACTAGATTGTTGAGTGTATTCAGAAGGTATTTAAAGGCAAAGATCTGTTTTCATCCATTTAATTAATATGTTTTCTGAATTATATTAATATAATTACTACCTCTACCCATTGTCTTTTAACATACATTATTAATTTGATAAGCAAACGGATATTATATTAATATAATTACTACCTCTACCCATTGTCTTTTAACATACATTATTAATTTGATAAACAAACGGATAAAGAAAACCTCTCCTTAAAATTCTCTGGTAAGAATTTGAGTTATTTTTACATATTGCATTCTGA
>NW_007730621.1:78051-79082 GCF_000696425.1 Galeopterus variegatus
ACAAACGGATAAAGAAAACCTCTCCTTAAAATTCTCTGGTAAGAATTTGAGTTATTTTTACATATTGCATTCTGATCTCATTTGAACTAAGAATAAAATAATATACTAGTAATTAAAAGAATACAATCATGTAATTACAGCATTCTGATTATATGCACTGAAGTTAAAGTGATTTAAATTAGGTGGTTGGCACTAGGTGGTAATGAATCTGGGTGCAGTTTGTTTTGTTTTCCTGTTAAAAGATGTAACTTTAAAAGGTTTTCTTACAAAAATATATAGAACACTACAAAATAAAATAAATCAAAACTGAGTGAAAAAATTGGGACAGAGGGAAAATGAGGACAGGAAAAGCAGATGATGTCAGAAGTGAGATGAGTACACTGAGAACATGCCAAATATTCCTGTACCTCTGCTAGAGACGGCTCACAAATTTCATCCAAAGCTTTCTAGTAGTCAACACAAAGAAGGATCAATGATTCACTTAATGGGTCATAGTATCCTTGAAATGAAAACAAAGCACTGTAGTCATTCAAGAGAATAACTATTCCTGGCACTATAACCAGAAAAACAGTCCCATATGTCTTAATAAAAAGGATATTAGAAATTACATCCACCTGTATCTTTATAGTACAGTACAGTCAGAAGAGCTCTGACATTTCCAGTAATAACATCCTCAAATTAGGCTGTGCTATCACACAGAACATAATTCAGAAAAAGCCAAAGCAATCTAACTTGGATGACACTACTATCAGAAAACATGGCTTAGTCCAGCATTACAATGTCGAGTGCCCAAAGCAGTAGGTTTCATATTTTCACTTTGTTTTAGAGGCTGTCCTGTGTGTATGTATGTGTGCTCGTGTGCACATATGGACATATAGATAAAAGGAGATCTGATATCACTTTTACAAAAATATAATTATTTTGACTTTGTTTTTTATATATTTGTGCATAACATATATGTTTTTGAAGTTTTTTTTTTTAAGGACATTTTGAAAAGTTTTAGATCTGAGTGAAGGTCTAGACAGAGTATG
>NW_007730621.1:79365-90187 GCF_000696425.1 Galeopterus variegatus
AAAAAAAAATAGTTTGGGATCAATGTCAGAAAAATGTCCCCAAGTTTGAAAGAAGTTTTAGTAAATCTCTTATGAAACTATAAAAAATCTAGGTGTCTGACATCCATTTCAACTATCCTGAATTAAAAACTGCAAAGAGCAATGGAAGAGCAAATACAACTTTTCAATAAGTTCCACAGGTGACCCTGCTATGTATTCCATGTTGAGACTCTTATTTTAAAAAACAGATCAAGGGCCGGCCCGGTGGCGCACTGCTACAGTGCGCCGCTTGGGAGTGCAGTGGCGCTCCTGCCGAGGGTTCGGATCCCACATACAGACCGGTTCCTGCTCACTGGCTGAGCGAGGTGCAGGAGCGACACCGAGGGTTGCGATCCTGTTGCCGGTCCCGGTCCAGTACGAGCGCAACACTGAGGGTTGCGATCCGTTGCCGGACACGAAAAAAGACAAAAAAGGAAAAAAAAAAAACAGATCAAATAAGAAACATGTTAGAAAAACATTTTTTTAACTTTTAAATTTCAATCTACTCTGTAAGTGGTACTCACTCAAATGCCAAGAAGAAGCATGAAAAGACACACATACCACATACACCGTGGGGTAAGAAACATTACACCTACAAGCTTCCTCCATTCTGCTACCCCACTGTCTTCTCAACCACTCAGGTAAGGGAGGAATACCAAGAACACGGTCTCAGGACCACATGTGTTCTCCTGGCTATGTGTGTTCCCTTCATCACCTGCTGTGCTCTTAATTGCTGTCTAATGCTCTTCAGCTGAATATTATGCAAGCAATACAAAATTTCATTAAGACTAAAATAGGAGACATTGGAACAAGCACTATAAAAATTTAATCATTCCTTTACTTGTTTTTACAGAGATTTTCAGAAAATTTTAGAAAGTAACATATCTGCTAACAAATGAACTCAAGAACTAGGGAAGGTCACATGAAAAGGGACTTCTTTATTTTTCTTCTGTCTTCCCATTTACCACATCTTCTAAGTGTCTAGAGTGAAATTTTTGATATTTATCGTTAAAAACTAAATCTAATTGTTGTGCTCTATTACAAACCCAACTTAGCTCAAGAATAATCACAGAACGGTGTTTCACCAACTACCGTGTCCTGAGTACATTTTCCCATTTTAAATAATCCCATTTTATTTTTTCTAATGTATTCCACTGAATATAACATTCTGTGTTGAGAGTAAAACTCATTATTAGTTAGGTCAAATATTAAACTTGACTCACAATGTTCTGAATATTTTTTCTTATTCACTTACTGTTCCTTTTGCTCCTTTTTCAGCTTAGTGAATTAAACCCAATTCAAAGTCTCATCTCTGTATCTAAAACAGTTTTTGGACACTCTTTCAACACCTACTCATCTGTCTACCATATTTCCATTCTTCTTTGTGAGTCTCATTTATTTACCAAATCATGGTCACTAAATGCCTTCCTTCAAGTCTAGAATATTCTGCAAAGAATGAAATGAGACAAAAAGAGTCTCTACTTCACACACATGGCAAAATCTGAGAATATACATGTTTAAAAGATAGGATAGCTAAGCTAATTGTCTCATGTAAAATTATTCCTGTGATGGGTGCAGAGGAGACTATCTCAATGTTTCAGATATTAGAGGGTTGAGAGGCTCTCTTGAACTATTTACTGGGAAAAATACTGTCAATCACTTCCTTAAAAATGTGCTGTGAATAAGGCATGTTCCTCACACAGAAAACCAGAACAAAGTGGTAGGACCAAAAGGAATAAATAAATGAAATTAACTTAGGTATGATGTTTTGTTTCATCTTTTTCAGCAAAATATATTCAGAAATATATCTCCTCTGGGTAGAGTGAATTAGTTTGTGGTAGACCATTTCTCCTACTGAGCACAACTGAAAAAGCTGGAAGAAAAAATTATGTCTTTAAAGCCTTCAGAGATCTGCCAATTTCATGAAGTCATAAGGATATGACAATCTCAAGAAGCTGAATTATCAATGTGGAACTGATTTTACTACTTTGGAGTCATCTCCTGATGCTTCTCAAGGGACTTGCCTGGACAGAGGGTTGTTATTGGGGAGTACAGAAACATGCTGAACTTTCGGTGGTTTCTTGTGTCTATGATGACAAAATTGGAAACTTTAAGGGGATTCAAACACATGGTCAATTGTCCCAACAAAACATCTGTGCAGGACAAGAGGAGAAAAACTAAGCCAAAAACATTGAGAAAAAAGCTGAACTTTCATCAGTCTTCTCTAAAGAGACAAAGTTAGAGTTCAGGAACTTTCAGGGGTGGGGCCCAAGTGATGTTTCCCAGTTCTATTGAAAACCATAGAGATAACAGGGATGAGAAAGAAGTAGACTGAGCCCTTCCACACTTGTGATGCAGCTTCAGTCTTCCCTCATTGGTTAAAGTGATTGACACCAAACTTCATCTGCCTACTAAAAAAATGAAAAATCCTATCAAGAGGAAGATACCATCTGATGTCTGTACAATTTTTATACAAAATACCCAGAATTCAATGAAAATAACCAGGCATAACAACAAGCAAGATTATATGACAGTGAACCAAGGAAAAAAAGATGAAAATAATAATTAGGTACCATGATGTAAAGAAGATACAGATATTAAAGTTAGACAAGAAGTTTAAAATAACTTTGATCAATATTCTCAGGGAAATAGTGAAAAAGATGGACTAAAAGAATGGAAAAGGTAGAATGTCACCTGATAATTGAGATCTGTGTAACTGGAAATTAATTCCACAGATAGATTTAATAGCAAATGAAACACCAGAAGATAGGATTAGTAAACTGGAAGTAAGAACAATTAAAAATATATAAACTGAAGTAGCAATAAAAAGAATAAGACATGCAGAAAAATGTTTAGGAGCAAAGACACATACAGTGAAACATTCTTACATATCTTTAATTTGAACCCCAAAAAGAGAGAAAAAATAATGGGCAGAGTATTATTTGAAAAATCACTGGCTTAAACTTTTCTAAAACTAATGAAAGACATAAACTCGTACATTCAAAAAGCTGTAAAACTCAAACAGAATAAGTGGGAAAAAACCTCCAAAACCATATGTAGGCACACAAAGTAAAACTAGTGAAAAGCAAAGATAAAAAGAAAATTTTAAACAGATTTTGGATATTGACAAGTCAATCTGATTATAAAATTTAAGTGTAAATTCAAAGGTGAAGAGAATTAATAAGATAGCCACAAAGAACAAAGTAGGAGTATTTACTGTACCAAAAAAAAAATCTGATTTTATATAAAGCCTCAAAACTTAAGCCATATGGTACTGATGTGGGGTAGACAATACCTATATTCAACCTATTTTAAATAAAATAGAGAACGCAGACTCATACATGTAGTCACCTGGTTTATAACATTCAGTGGGTAGAGAATGGTCTTTTCAATACATGGGGTTGGGAAAATTGAATATTCATATAGAAAAAACCCCTCAATCTTAAATTCACATCATAAACGATAGTTAATTCCAGACTGATTATAGATTAATTGTGAAAAGTAAAACAATAAAGCTTTTACAAGATAACACAGGAGAATTAAACACAGTTTGAGCAGTTGAGTGGCGAGTGGTGAAACTCCTATTTGTGAATTTTGCTTTTTGTGGCACCACACGTAAATATTTGGCTTTGTTTAATTATCAAATAATTATACAGGCAAAACTGAGCTATTTCTGGAACTCTTCGTTTTTATAAACTAGTAAAAATAATTCTATGTCTATGGAAAAATGCTGATCATTGTGAATAAAGTGCATAACATATACGAGTGGGTGTTTTATTCATAAAATACATTCTGCTCAGTTAATTTTGACTTTGCCAGAATTAGTCTACAAAATAATGCTAGCTTTGTGCAAAGTACAAGGATGGATGCCCATAAAGGAGGCAAAATTCAAAGCAGCCTGAGAAATATCACAAAACAACATACTGACAAATACAGAGTTAAGAATGAATGCTTGCATGATCGTTAACACATTGCCAGAATAAAGTGTTTCATTTTATTTGTCCTGTGCTACATGGTTTGACACAGATGTGGCTGGCTTAGTATACAGCGTCTGTTCCTGTCTCCACTAAACTAGAAGTTGGAGTTGGGACTTTTTTCCAATTTTTTTTTTAAGTGAATAGATTTTTTGGCAGGCCAAAAAAATCTATTCACATCAAAATCATTAGTGAGCAATTGAAGATTTTGAGGAAAAAGCAAAGGGTTTACTACAAACCTGACTGCAAATTACTTTAAAAGAGTTTAATTAGAAATGTCTATTTTTTTCTGAATCTCTCTCTGGACATACTCACAACCTAGGATTCTCTCCTTGCTCCACTTTGCATTTTCTGCTGCCTTTCAAATGTCTGCTCCCCTGATGCCTCACATTCTCCATTACACCCAGACCCCTGGGAAGCATAATCCAGATTTCTTCTCAGGAAAGTGGCAGTTCCAGCCAGTTAGTCAGCCCTCCCCAGCACTTCCTTTCCCCACCAATCCTGGAATATAACATTCTCTTTATCACAGATATATTTCCAACAGAAAAACATCTGTGCCCCTCCTCTCAACACCCTCCAAAAAAATCTTATCAAGAAGGAGACAACACGATAGATTTACTTGTGATACCCAGGGCCCAACTCACTCCTGGTTTAAACTCTTCTCCCAACTAAAGAATTGAGGAGACTTTTCTACATCCTCTTTTGGAGTAGTGGTTTCTATCCCAGTCTGTTGGCTTAGCTGTAAATGAAGTATCTTCTCTCAACTCCGGACTTGTCCCTTTCAGTCAAGTCAGACAAAGTTCCACTTGTGTCAGCAGAGGTCAGTATGTAGAACTTAATTAAGTTCAGGGAATATGCAGTTATTGTTGGTACAAACGAGGTAGCATTAAGGTTTGCAAATGTTCATCTTATAACGTCCCTCTCCTGGGAGGTCATATATCAACTACCATCATGGTTTGTGTCATTTGGCAACCATGGTGAGGAAACACTCTTGTCTCACTTTCATCATGATGATTTAATCCAAAATATAGCTGAAAGCTGCACCTTAATTCCCAAATCCCAGATGAGTTCTCAAATTATAACCCAGATGTTGCCACCTTTGGCGAAACGTCTATTCTCACCACACTTTAGTCTTAAAGGAGGACTCGACATGTGTTCAAATTCAACCATAAAGAAACTTTGAAGCATCAGAGTGAGTCACATGGATTTTACTAAGGATTTTCTCGAGAGACAGAATGGAGGGCTGGCATTTAGTATCACATTATAAACAAGTTAATCTTTAGAGACTCCCTTCATGTATTTCTGGTTCTCAAAGACCCTATTAAACAGCCAATCAATTCTCTTCTGCCTTTGACTTCTCTACCATTTCCTCGTATCACACATCACAGTCTGCCACCTTTACAAACACCCACTCCACACACATGGCCTTTGAGGTGCTTAGGTCATTTGGGTTCTGCCTTCTTTTCATGAACAGCAATATCATCAGGCCTTCTGGGCTTCTCCAGACCCCTCTGGAATGCTGTTGAGTTAAATGTTCTCCATATTTTTCATTATATCATAAACTTGTTCATAGTTGTTAATCACATTTCTAGCATGGATTAATGCATAGTGATGCTCTATGATTGTGCAGGCATATTATAAAATACATTTTATAGAGATTGGCATAGCTGTATTTGCTGCAACTACAATTAATATATTCACATGAAAAGGACATGCTAAAACAAAAAGAAAAAATGACCCACGGCCTTTGAACTAGCTCTTTAAATGTTTTTACTCCTCTTTAAAAATGTCAAACTCTTCTAAGTAAGGCTTATTTCAGATACACTTTTGTTAAGATAGGGTATGAAAATTTTTGTAGTCTGTAATAAATATGCACGTAATCAAAAATATTACCTCAAATAAAAATAAAATACATAAGTAAGCAGATGGATCATTACAAGAACTTTTACAAATGTCTTATTCCATTATTTTCTACAGAGTAGATAATATTACATTCATTTTTGTAGGAAGGCTGTAAACATTAAAATACAATAAACATTTGCATTTAGTTACTGTGAATAGTGCTATTTATTATAACTTGAGCGTTTTACTTACATCTTTCAGATGTCCGTAAGTTGGTTTAGCTGTTTGGAGCATAAGTTGCCTGGTCACTGGGTCTAATTCTAGAGGAAAACAAAATATTTAGAATAGCATCAAAAAATAATTTTTAAAAATAAGTAAAAAGGAGAGAAGTTATAAATCTTATCTTTATGAATATTTCAAAATAATAGATAAAATTTGATTTCCCCTAATAAAGTTAACTCATTCAAGTTGCCTGGTCACTGGGTCTAATTCTAGAGGAAAACAAAATATTTAGAATAGCATCAAAAATAATTTTTAAAAATAAGTAAAAAGGAGAGAAGTTATAAATCTTATCTTTATGAATACTTCAAAATAATAGATAAAATTTGATTTCCCCTAATAAAGTTAACTCATTCATACTCCTTCCTAAATTCATATTCATGGACAACCTGATCATCTCAGATAATTTTTGAATAAGGTACTTAGTTTAGTTTGCATAATGTCTAACTTCCATCAGAAATTTGAAATCGCTTAGTAATTAAAACGTGGCACACATTATTGGTCGCCTGCCCCAAAGCCATTCCCTTATCCCTTGGCAGAATAATTTTCCATGACAGAAGCTAAAAATAACAGATACTTGCTCTGTTTTAAGACCCCATGCTCCTGCAACATAGACTTGTGACCCAAACCAAGAGTACGCATATCATTTATCATTCAAATGTGACTGTATTTAAGAATAAAAGGAAGCATTCATTATTATGCCTGGATGATAGAGTACACCAATTTGCTCTACTCAAACCTGGCCAAGGGCATTTAAGAAGAAGTGGACATTTGGGAAACTCTAGATTTCAGCACATGAAAACAATCTATGATGGCCGATTGCCCTTTATGTTTTGGAGAAGATCGTGTTGGACTACAAAGGCTGCAGCAGCATCTAGGACATATGAAAGGACAGGACCAAGAACTACCACAGCCAACACACTGAAGAGAGCTGAGTGAAAATCCAGAGAGAGACAGAATATTTGCTGACATCACTAAATAGTTTCTTTATTCTTACATGACTTTATAAATAACCTTTTCACTTGATCCCAAGGCATTCTAAATAATATGTATACATATTAATATGTAATAAAATTTGGAACCGTGGTATTTTAAGCACAACCCATTCAATTATTGGACAAGCAGTTCTGATCCTTTTGTTTTCCCCTGGGCTTATGTAATCTTCCTATTCTCTTTCTTCAATACTCAATATATGATGAATCCACTAATATTTTTAAGGTAAAGATGCAGTTTCAAACCACACCACACAATGCCAATAAACCTATTAACCAACCTTATATTCTACTTTTAAAAAAAAGATTAATAAAAAATCATGGTGCGGCTTAGTAATTTGAAAACTAATATATGTTTCTCTAAATAACAGCATTTAAAAAACAGTGGAACAATTTTATAGCCCAAACTCTTTTGATTAATGAATAGAACGTGTTCAAGCCAGCTAAAGTAAAAAAGATGTATGTCTAAAAAGGACATACAAAATAATGCTGGAGATGCTCAGGACATGGCTTAATGGGAATTGAATCTAACACCAGAAATATCAGGAACCGAGGGTGCTAGCTCTGTACTCTGGAAACTGCATGCTTCCTGTCATACTTGCTGCTGCTGCTTACATTACCCCTCACATTATTCCTTCACTTCCTCCACTAGCTCACCTTGTACAACACCTAATGGGGAAGATCCAAACCCAAGTTTACATGATCTTGTAATTCAAGGAACTACCAGCTGGCCCTAGTATTTATGTGACAGAGTTTACATTATTTATTGAGAAAAGATGATTGGTTTGTCCACCCCTATAAATTTGTTTATATTAAATTAAGGGACAGGGGAGACGGGGTTAGGGAGTAATTGGCTAAGGGATGCAAAGAATAATTATGATTTATAATGATGAACTTGCTAGGAATATTGATTTCTTCAGCACATACTGCACACAAATACTGAGAGTCAACTCCGTACCCCAAAAATATGTTTAACTAAAAATAAATTTTTTTAGAAAAGTAAAATAAACAAATTAATGGTATAGCCCTGCTCCAAATAGATCAATTAAGGAGCTCTCCCTTCTTGGGTCTGTGACTGGGACACAGAAACAAAATAGCTTGGAACAAGAAAGAAGTCAAGGAAATTCAGATTTGATTGTGCATATTAAATGCTAGGCTCCGCCCCAGACAAGTTTCATGTTATCTCATTCAATCCTCATAGGATTTCTCCAAGATTTCCAAGTCTGGAAACAGTTTCACAAATGAGAAATGACATCTCAGGAAAATTAAGTAGTTGGCATTGCCAAGATTTTATCTGCTAAGTTTAATAAAAAGGTGAAAATGGATAACTACCTCATTGTAAGTTATAGATATTATTCTGCTACTGTTTTTAATTAACATAAAGTACAACCCAGAACTGTATAATTTTTTCTCAATTTTACAGTTGTAAAAGTATAGAAATATCATTTTGTTACAATAAATTTTAGCATTATTATTCATGTATTTTTATACAAACCTTACATTACCCAGATCATGATATTGCATTTAATAATTTAGAAGTCAAACTGTTTATATCAGAGAAAAGAATAAGTAGCCAAATCAAAACTAGAAATTAGTTTAGGGCGTGCCTAAAGTACTAACCTGGCATTTAAATTGTATTTGAGTGGCAAAACAATAAAACAGTCTGAGAGTTAAGTGGTCACTCAATAAGATTTTAATGGAGATGGGGCTATCATCCTCTACCTCCAGTAAGTGCAGCAGACAGTAATTCACAGTGGAAAGACATTGCACCTTAACTGCAGTGTACTGTGACACATATAAAACTTTACACTCCTTTTCTAACAACATTCTAACAAGTAAAGCAGCATACTTTTGCAAAGATGGGTGCAGGAATACCATGTGATTTCATTTCAGTAATTATGATAGCCATAAAAGAATTATCGTTTCCTTTTCTTTGTAGCTTCAGAGAGACTTCAGGAGGGACAGCTGAAAAAGTAATGTCAGATTGATCTACAGAATGTACTTCAAAAGGTCCTGCTGTTAGCAGATTTTCCTAAAGAAGAATGCCCTCAAGAGTTGACAAATTTTCACTACAGTGCTCTGAAACCTCAATAATAGTGATAGAAATAGTATTTATCTTGGTTCATTGAACAACAACAAAAATAAAAACTAAGGGTTTCTGAAGTAATGATGATTATATGATATTTATCACTTATTCTGCAAATATGGTGAAATATACTGATGCATTTATGATTGTAAACTAATCTTACATTTCTGAAATAGACCAAACTTGGTCGTGATATATAGCACTTCCTATGTATATTCTGGATTCAGAATACTGACCTACTGATATGATTTTGATTATGTGTTTATGTAAGAGATTGGCCAGTAATTTTTTTTTTCTTGTAATGTCCTTGCCAGGTTTTAATACCAAGGCTATGGCAGTTTTTCCACCTATTTTTTAGAAGGGTTTGTGTAGGATGGACATATGTCTCCCTTAAATATATGGTAGAATTCACAAGTTAAAGCAAATGGGCATTTGTGGGACAATTTTAAATTATGTATTCAGTTTCTTCTTTTTTTTTTTTTTTCCTTTCTGTCTTTTTTTTACTGACCGGTAATGGGATTGCAACCCTCGGTGTCGCGCCCGTACCGGGGACTGGCAACGGGATCACAACCCTCGGTGTTGCGCCCGCACTGCGCTCAGCCAGTGAGCGGGAACCGGTCTCCACATGGGATCCGAACCCTCGGCGGGAGCTCCACCGCGCTCCCAAGCGGCGCACTCTCCAGTGCGCCACCAGGCCATCCCCAGTTTCTTTAATAAACAGAAAATTATTCACATTTCCTATTTCTTTTTCTAAAGATTTTCTAAGGTTTCACTTTCTAGAAATTTGTCAATTTCATCTAAATATTCAAATGTATTGACATATAGTTGCTTATAACAGCCTCATGGCTTTTAAATGTCAGCATCTGTATGTGCTTGCCTTTTTCCTACCTGGTATGATAATGTGTTTTTTCTGTCTCTTTTTAAATGAATTTCTCCAGAGCTGTACTAATTTCTTTACTCTTTTCAGAGACATCTTGTAACTCTTGCTGATCATCTCCATTTTTGGATTCTTTGCCATACTTTAAATTCTGTTTTTATAATTTTTTCTTCTACATTCTTTTATTTAAATTGCTGCCCTTTATACAACACTTTGAAGCAGGTGATGAGCTCTTTGAATTCATCCCTTCTTTTTTTCTATTTGTAGCTACTAAATTTTCCTTTAAGCATGATGACTTCAGTTACAATCAACAAGTTTTGATGTGTAACTAGTGTTTTCACTTAAGGTCAAAATATTTTTTTTATTTCCATAATCCATCTATTTCTTAATCCATGGATTATAAGAAGTATTTTTCTTAATTGCCATACATATTGGAATTTTCTGGCTATCTATTTGTTTAATTACTTGATTGACTATATAACACATTTTCACGACATCCTTTGAAATTTGGTTAAATGTGTGCACGGTACAGGATAGGATCAATTTTTATAAATATATAACAATATTTTGTACAAATTTTATGCATTCCTACTGATTTTCTTTTTTTTTTCTTTTCTTTAACAGCTTTATTGAGATCAAATTCACATTCTATACAATTCACCCACCTAAAGTGTATAATTCAATGGCTTTTAATTACATAGAGATGTGTAATCATCAGCTTTCGGTCAATTTTAGAATATTTTCATTAGCTCAA
>NW_007730621.1:90839-92337 GCF_000696425.1 Galeopterus variegatus
CAAGATACCATGCACCCCTTAGCCATTACTTCCAATCTCCTCACCCACTCCCAGCCCTAGGCAATCACTAATGTTCTATTTGAATAGATTTCCCTATTCCAGCATTTCATAGAATGGGACCATACAACATGTGGTTCTTTGAGTCTGGCTTCTTTCACTTAGCATAATGTCTTCAAGGATCATTCGTATTGTAGTATATGTCAGTACTTCATTCCTTTTTATGGTTGAATAATATTCCACAGTTAATATATCACTTTTTCTTTCCCTCTTTCTTTCTTTTTTTTTGGAAGCTGGCCTACTGATTTTCTTATTGAAATACAATTTACATGCCATAGAATTAATTCATTTAAAATGTAAAATTGATCATGTTCAGCATATTCACAAAATTATGCAGCTACCACTCCTGTTTAATTCCAGAACATTTTCATTCCTGAAGACGAATGCTGCACCTATTACCATACACTCCCCACTCCGACCTTTCCCTAGACTCTAGCAAACACTAACCTACTTTCTGTCTCTGTGGATTTGCCTATTCTAGATATTTCATATAAATGCAACCATACAATCTGTAGCTTTTTGTGTCTGGCTTTTTTACTTAGCATAATTCTTCCAAGGTTCATCCATGCTGTTCTAGCATAAATCAGTACTTCATTACTCTTTATGGCTAGTTAATAGTACACTGAATGAATATACTATATTTTCTTTGCTTATCAGTAGATGAACATTTAGGTTGTTTCTATGTTGGGGTCATTATGGATAACACTGCTATAAACATCCACGAAAAAGTTTTTGTATGAACATGTTTTCAGTTCTCTTGCATATATACCTAGGAGTGGAATTTCTGAGTAAGATGAAAACTCAATGGTTGGCTTTCTGCGTACTGCCAAAGCAGTGGCACCATTTTACATTCCATCAGCTATGTACAAGAGTTCCAATTTCTCCACAATTTCACCAACCTTACTATTGTATTTTTTTTTAATCTTGCCATCCTCGTGGATGCAAAGTGGTATCACATTGCTGTTCTGATTTGCATTTCTCGTAATTTGAAAAAATGTGCACTCAAATCATTTGTCTACATTTAAATTGGGTTAGTTTTGGTTTTATTGTTGAACTGTAATAGTTCTGTGTGTATTTCTGGTTTCTAGACCATAGTCGAGGTATGATTTGTGGATATTTTCTTCTATTCTACAGGCAGTCTTTCTACTTTTGTTTTTTAATTCAATTTTATTTATATTTATTTCTGTGGGGTACAGTGTGTTCTTTCAATACATGCGTATCTTGCACAATGATTCATTTAGGGTAGAGAGCATAGTTATGTACCTTTTAGTTCTCTCCTTATCTTCCCCCCACCCCCCTCCCAACCTCCGGTAACCATTATTCCATTCTCTACTTTTTTTTTTTAAACACAAAAAGATTGATATCCTGATTGCAAAAAGAATGCTTAAAAATGAATTAGAGAAATCTAAGCTGAAATTTAGTGAAGAACATGAGCAGATAA
>NW_007730621.1:93836-186893 GCF_000696425.1 Galeopterus variegatus
TGTGTGTGTGTGTGTGTATGCCTTAAGATTTTCTATATACACGAGGATGTCATCAGCAAAAGGAAATAATGTTACTTCTTCCATTCCAGTCTGGATATATTTTCTTTCATTTACTTACCTAATTTCTCAGGAGGCGATCTTTATTACATGGAGAAAATTCTTTTCTATTTCTTGTTATTTTAGTATTTTTTTACATCAAAAGGATCATGTAAATTTTGTTCTTTATCCTGTCAGTATGGTATATTACATTGATTGACATAATATTAACATAGTATTTGATAATACCTCATTGTATTACATTGAATGCATATACTAACCTGCTTTCCTTGAATAAATTCTACTTGGACATAGTGTGTAATTGTTTTTACATTGTGCAGGATTAATTTTGATAGTATTTTGTTAAAGATTTTTGCATCTGTACTCACAAAGATGCTGACCTGTAGTTTTCTTATCTTGTGATGTCTTCATCTGTTTTTGGTAATATTGGCCTCAAAGAACAAACTGGGAAATGTTCCTTCTCTTCTATTTTTTTGATTAGCCTATTATTTGCCCCAACTGTTATTAACAGCCTTCACCAGCTGCCCAGTTAAACAATTGTCTCCTATTGTTTTCAATAAACACTAGTGTGAGAAAAAAAGGCTTTGAACTAGGAGGACTGAGTCATGTAACAGACTGTCAACCTTTGAAGCTAAGTCTTCCAGAGAACCACCAAACATGTCAGAGTGACACTTCTCTAAGAATGAGGCTTTGAAGTGGCTCCAACCCTGTTCTGGCCTCTCCAGTGACAGCCAGAATTCCAGTTCTCACCATGATTGTGGACTATTAGTTTCACAGTGATTTCACCATGATTTCAGCGTGATTTCAAGGCTACAGAGCTGAGTAGAAAACGCCACTACCGGGCATGTTAAAATGTCACAAATTTCACTGGTCTTACTGAGATTCATCTGTTNTCTTCCAGAGAACCACCAAACATGTCAGAGTGACACTTCTCTAAGAATGAGGCTTTGAAGTAGCTCCAACCCTGTTCTGGCCTCTCCAGTGACAGCCAGAATTCCAGTTCTCACCATGATTGTGGACTATTAGTTTCACAGTGATTTCACCGTGATTTCAGCGTGATTTCAAGGCTACAGAGCTGAGTAGAAAACGCCACTACCGGGCATGTTAAAATGTCACAAATTTCACTGGTCTTACTGAGATTCATCTGTTTTTCTTAAATAAATGCTCCCAGATTGCTGCACACCTTTGAATAATTTACAAAGAACTAAAAAAGTTGCTTCTTACATTTTTGCCAGTGTTCTAAATACTTTTATAGGAGAGAATTTTTTGAGGTCCTTACTTTATCATTTTTGCTGATGATAGCTTCCTACTGTTATTCTATCACACATTACCAAGAGTTCTATTATTTCCTTGACTAAAATTGTGGATTTGTGCATTTCTTTTTGTGGTTTTGTCAAATTTTGTTTTATTTGGTTTGAAGCTAAATTTTTAAGAATATACAAGTAGGGAGTTCTTATATTATTATTATGAGAACACAGCCATAATTAAAAACCATTTTAACTTATCTCTAATAAAGCTTTTTCCTTTAAAATCTATTTTTTCTTTTATTTGTGTATGTACTTGTTACTATTCACATAATAAAAGTTTTCTAACTTTTTTTACTTTCAATATCTTTTTGTCATTTCTGACTCTTCTAAGCAATATGTAGTTGGATTTTTTTTTTTCATTTTACCATTTGCTTTCTATTTGTCACCCTTATACTAAGCTCTTTTATTTTCCCCATTTGTCTCATTTAAAATATTTTTTATCAACTGCAAGTCGAAGGTATACCTGTTCCCCAATGTTCATTGCAGCGCTCTTTACAATAGCCAAGAGTTGGAACCAGCCCAAATGTCCATCATTGGATGAGTGGATAAGGAAAATGTGGTACATCTACACAATGGAATACTACTCAGCTATAAAAACGAATGAAATACTGCCATTTGCAACAACATGGATGGACCTTGAGAGAACTATATTAAGTGAAACGAGTCAGGCAGAGAAAAAGAAATACCACATGTTCTCACTTATTGGTGGGAGCTAAAAATGAATAAATAAAAAAAAAAAAAAAAAAAAAAAAAAAAAACCCCCCCAAAAAAAAAAAAAAAAAAAAACCGGGGGGGGGGGAGAAGATGTAACAACTACAATCCTTTGAAGTTGTTACAATAAGCAAACGGAAAGGACATTGTTGGGTGGGAGGGGGGAGAGGGAAGAGGGAGGGAGGTTTTGGTGATGGGCCATAATAATCAACCACATTGTATATCGACAAAATAAAAATTCAAAAAATAAATAAATAAAAATTAAAAATTAAAAAATTAAAAAATTAAATATTTTTTATTCCATTCTTCAGTGTATTAATTTCATGCTAATGTACTTTTTTATTATTTTTTAAAAATTACCCTAGAAATAAAAATACATATTATCCTTGACTTATCAAACTGAATAATACATAATTTAACCACTCCCAGTCAACACGAAAAACTTAGAATTTTTATTCCTATTTACCTACTTTAAAACATTTTATCTGGCTTTTTACAGCTCTTTTATCAGGATGTTTATCTAAATAGACTAGTCCTTCATGAAAGGAAGCAAAAACTCTCATTTCTTGATGTTTGAACAGAATCTAGATTGTCCATCAATGCTGCCTTGAAGTGAAGTAGGTAGAAAGACAATGAGAAAGCTTCACCATTGTGTAGTTACATCTAGGAAAAGTTTCAGGAATTGCAACATCTAGTTATCAACATGCCTTTGCTCAGGCACAGAGAGGAATAAATGATACTGAATTATCACAAAAAGGCTCAAGGAATTGTCAGGATGCATGTCTGTGTTCTGAGGGTGCTCCTTTGACAGGGACACCTGCAATTTCACCAGTATATAAAATTTCTTTTTTTTTAACTGGCAATGTGACATTTTTAAAATATAACATTTATTGCTTACATGGTTTGATACAGAACAGCTTTCTTTTCATTCTGAATTTTGAAGTCATATACAACTGAATACAAAGAACAAAAAGTACCAAAACCAAACATATGATTCTCTGTTCATGTGGCACAAACCAGTTTTATACATAACATGTAGCAGCAGTTTTTAAGTTCCCTTTAGAAAAATATGAATTCTACATATTTATTATTGTTTCCTGTTTAATGCATAGGCTGAAGTCACTAGCACCAACTTCCTACTGAAGAAAGAGAGGAGAGGAAAGAGACGAACAAGAGGTCAGAATGCATGATGAATCTTCCTGAAATTGGCATCCAACTGTCAAAGAGCTCTTCCAGAGTTTGGGAAATAGCCCTTTGAGGGTTTTTTTTTTCTTTTTGGGGGGTTTCGTTTCATTTTCACAGCCAGGTGTTTCATGTAGTGATTGATCTCAGCATTGTGTTCATTAATCAAAGAGAAAAAAGAAAGATAAAAAACCTTACACCTCAAAAAATTTCTCAGAAGAGAACAATTCAAGGCAATCTTCATAAATAACCTGTAGCTGTAAAAGATCCTATGAGGCAGTGGCTCTTAAAGTGTGCTCACAGCATTGTGTTCATTAATCAAAGAGAAAAAAGAAAGATAAAAAACCTTACACCTCAAAAAACTTCTCAGAAGAGAACAATTCAAGGCAATCTTCATAAATAACCTGTAGCTGTAAAAGATCCTATGAGGCAGTGGCTCTTAAAGTGTGCTCCCCAGACCAGCAGCATCAAGTACCTTAGGAGCTTGCTGAAAATACAAATTCTTGGACTTTGAGACTTACTGAATTAGAAAGTCTGAGTATGGGGGTCAGAACTCCTTTAGTGCTTCTAGAGAGAACCGCCATTATAGGGAAAACTAATGCTACATATTCCAATGCAGGTGAAGCCTGCTGAAATAAGTGTCCTCATGGGAGAGCAACTTAGGGGCTGTGCTCAGATCCCGTGGTATAGCAATGAGTGCCAGCCATTGCTCACATTGCTTGCCACCTGCAGGGATCACTGGGCGCTCAGCAAATCCCTCTTCACTTTGGCTAGCTAGGGCGGCTTGCTGCTAGAGAAAACAGATGCAGCATCCAGTCACCCTGGCCCCTGAGGGAACAGTTTCATATCACATGCATAAGTCCTTTGGGGAAATACTGCCTGTGAAGCTCTGTGTTTATCATAAGATGGATTTTCCATTCAAACAACATACGCCACGCAGCTTGCAAAATGGGATCAAGTACAGTGATCACTAAATTATAGAAAGTACTTTTTTAAATTAGAAAATACTTTTTTACTTTAGTTTTACAGTAACACTAATAATTTTGAAATATACTAAAGGAAAATGCACAATGGCAACCAGTAATGTTTAATTAATGAACAATTGGTCTAATAGTACCATAGGTATATTATTATTATATAATGTATATTATGTAAGGTGTATTATTAGCATATGTCTACAACCCCTACTTTCCTAACCTTCTCCCCACATACATCCAGTACATGTTAATTTGTAAGTGTATACATGGAAAACACATTAAAACAGAATAGCAAAAAATAAAAATAAAATATAAAAGAATAAATGAATTCTGATCACTTGACAAGTATAACAACAATGTAAACATTTATACACATAGCAGCTGAGCTGTTTAGGTTCACTAATTAAAATTCAAGGGTTTTAATTGCATTTGAGTATAAAAACCACCAAGGTAAATACCTAAAACAAAATACACTAGCTGTTAAAACAATCTTTCAGGTGAATGAAAACTTGAATCATTTCAAAATACAGCTATAGAAATTTAAAAGCAAGAAACACAAATGTGAAAACATAGTGCCTTCTAGTATAGTATTAAGTTCTTATTTTTCTGATATTTGTATTTTCTGAATTCCTACCAAGTTATGCATACTGAAACATTCCCTACAAATTAGATTAATTTTTCCATTAAGACAATAGCAGTGATGTGATAAATGCTATCTTAATGACATTAAAATATTACTTTTCTATAAATACTAAGATGAGTAACCAGGAATTAGAGTCAAACATTATTATTGTTTAAACAGTATGAAATTTAAAAAAAAATAAAGGATGTATAGGAGAGAGATCTGACATATTTTTTTTTTCTTACCATTGCACTGAATGAAATTTTCTGGGGACTACCCTGACATTCATTAGTGCTAATTGAGCACAAATGCCCTTTCCTGTTAATCAGAGGTGGCTTCAATATATTATATTTATAATACTAAAATGTTCAGGAAAAATTTAAGAACCTGAGAAGTTTTATTTCTAGTTCAAATTGAGATGATCTTATGCCTTATTTTGTCCATTTAAGGCAAATTGGTAACATACCACTAATTTTTATATATATTATCTATTGTCATATAACACACTAATCCTCTGATATACCATGTGATTTTATATGTATGTTCCATCTGAATATTAAAACTAGGATAAAGTTATACCTGTATTCAAAGCAAAATATAAAATTAACAAAAACAGAGCAGTAATGGTGTGTCAATATATCACTTCTGGTTAGGCAATACGGCTAGGATTTGCTTCTCAGATGTTGGCTAAAAAGAGATGTGCCTATCATGCAGAAGTGAATTTTTTCCTATGTTCTCATGTTTTGAAAAGTACTCACCTACACATTTTCTGTTTAAATAATTATTTTCCAAGTGCACATGAGGTTAAATGTCCTTATGGTACAGTCACCAATGAAAATTTGTTGAAGAGGCCATCATTTCCCCAATGTATGTTCTTGTTGCCTTTGTCAGAGATCAGTAGGCTGTAAGTATGTGGGTTGATTTCTGGGTTCTGTATTCTGTTCCATTGGCTCAAGTGTCTGCTTTTATGGCAGCACCATGTGTTTTGGTTACTATAACTTTGTAGTATAATTTGAAGTCAGGTAGTGTTATGTCTCCAGCTTTATATTTTTTGCTCAGGATTGCTATGGCTATTCAAGGTCTTTTGCTGTTCCATGTGAATGCTAGAATTGTTGTTTGTTTGTTTGTTTTTCCTTTTTCTGTGAAGAGTGTCATTGGTGTTTTGATGGGGATTGTGTTGAATCTGTAGATTGCTTTGGGTAGCATGTACATATTCACAATGTTAATTCTTTCAATACAAGAGCATGGGATGTCTTTCCATCTTTTTGTGTCATCTTTAATTTCTTTTGACAGTGATTTATAATTCTCCTTGTAGATGTCTTTCACTTCCTTGGTTAACTCTATTCATAGGTAATTTTTTTTTTTTGGTATCTAATGTAAATGAGCTAGCTTTCTTGATTTCTTTTTCTGCTAGTTTGTTGTTGGAGTATAAAAACGCTACTGATTTTTGCATTTGATTTTATAACCTGCAACTTTACTGAAATTGGTTATCAACTCTGAGTTTTTTTGTACAGTCTTTTAGGCTTTTCTATATATAAGATCATGTCATCTGCAAAGAGAGATAATTTGACTTTGTGTGATCCAATCTGGATGCCCTCTCTTTCTTTCTCTTTCCTGATTACTCTGGCTAGTACTTCCAGTACTATGTTACATAGGAGTGGTGAGAGTGGCCATCCTTGTCTTGTTTCCATTCTTACGGGAAAAGCTTTCAACTTCCATTCAGGATGATATTGGTAGTACTTTTTTCATATATGACTTTTATTGTGTTGAGATACTTTCCTTTTATACCTAATTTGCTGAGAGTCTTTATCCTGAAGCAATGTTGAATTCTGTCAGATGCTTTTTTGCATTTACTGAGATAATCATATGGTTTTTGTCTTTGATTTTGTGGATGTGGTGTATCACATTTTTTGACTTGTGTATGTTGAACCCTCCTTATATCCCTGGGACTAATTCCACTTGATTGCAACATTTAATTTTTTTATGTGTTGCTGTATTCCATTTGCTAATATTTTATTGAGGATTTTTGCATTCATCAAGGATATTGGCATATAATTTTCTTTGTTGTATATTTGTCTGGTTTTGGTGTCATGGTGATGTTGGCTTCATTGAATGAGTTTTGGAGATTGGCCTGTGTTTCAATTTTTTGGAATAGTTTGAAAAGAATTGGTTCGTATTAATTCTTCTTTAAACGTTTGATAGAATTCAGAAGTAAAGCCCTCTGGTCCTAAACTTATTTTTGTTGGGAGACTGCTGATTACTGCTTCATTTACTGCTGATTACTATCTCATTGCTTGTTATTGGTTTGTTCAGGTTTTCTGTGTCTTCTTGGTTCAGTCTTGGTAGTTTGTGTGTGTCCAGAAATTTGTCCATTTCCTCCAGGTTTTCAGATTTGTTGGTGTATAATTGTTTATAATGGTCTCTAATGATTCTTTGGGTTTCTGTGGTATCAGTTTTAATGTCTCCTTTTTTATTTCTAATCTTCATTATTTGGGTCTTAGATTTTTTTTTTTTTTTTTTTTTTTTTTTTTTTTAGGTTTAGTCAGCCTAGCTAATGATTTGTCTATTTTGTTTATCTTCTTGAAACAAACTTTTTGTTTCATTGATCTTTTGTATCATTTGGGAGGTTTCCATTTCATTTAGTTCTGCTCTGATTTTAATTTATTTCTTTCCATCTACAATTTTGACATTGAATTGTTCTTGTTTTTCTAATTCTTTGAGGTATAGCATTATGTCATGTATTAGGTCATTAATCTTTCTATTCTTTTGATATATTTGTTGTGATACACTTCCCTCTTAGTACTGCTTTTGTAGTATTCCATAGGTTTTGTTCTTTATTTTCATCAGTTTCAAGGAATTTATTGATTTACTGTTTAATTTCTTCTTGACCTATAGGTAGTTCATGAGATTGTTGTTTAACTTCCATGTATTTGTGTAGTGCTCAGAGTTTGCTTTCTAGCTTTAATTCATTGTTGTCTGAAAAGATATTTGAAATAATTTCAATTTTTTAAATTTGTTGAGAATTGATTTGTGACTTAACGTGGTCTATCCTGGAGAATGTTCCATGTGCTGATGAGAAGAATGCATATTCTGTGGTGGTTGGATGAAATGTTTGTAGATATCTGCCTGTAGGAAAGAGGAAAAAGAAAGCCTACCCAGGGTCACCCAT
Source organism: Galeopterus variegatus (assembly GCF_000696425.1). Lineage (NCBI taxonomy): Eukaryota > Metazoa > Chordata > Mammalia > Dermoptera > Cynocephalidae > Galeopterus > Galeopterus variegatus. Next base: position 101,862 of record NW_007730621.1, read on the forward strand.
TCAAACCGAAGAGCACCAGTATACCCCAGTCCACCCATCAGTTTCAGGGAGAACTAACTGGGGTCTCAACACAACCACCCAAGGTCACCTACCATAGCCAAAGTGTGACAGGACACTGAAGTGCTTCCCCCAAGAACTCAAGAGCTTGATCACATCCTGGTTGATCCAACATAGTGTCACTAACCTCAGCAAGTAATTACTATGTGCCCCAGGGACTAGGCCACAGAGGCACTTACACGCAATTCCAACACTGAATTTAGCCTAAGTACCCACATGGATACTACACTGCTGTGTCTACCTGAAACAAATAATAAAACATCCCACTCAATTGTCATTATAAAAAAAAATCTCCAAGAGGAACTCCCTCTCTTCAAAGCACACTCCAGAGTATTAGAAAAAGAAACTGCTTTACAAGATAACTAGATACCAACATAGAGATACTAGAAAAACACAAAAACAAGAAAATGTGACACCACCAAAGGAATTTAATTCCCAAGTACCAGACCCTATAGAGCAGAAAGTCCTTGAAATGATTGAAAAGGAATTCTGAACAACAATCTTAAGGAAACTCAATGAAAACTCAGTCAGTACAACAAAATGAGAAAAAGTATCCAGGATCTGAAGGAAGAAATGTACAAAGAGATTAATACCTTTAAAAAGAATGTGTAAGAGCTCCTGGAGCTGATGGATTCATTCAAAGAAAAGAAAAAACACAACTGAGAGCTTAAGCAGCAGGTTAGAGCAAGCAGAAGAAAGAATCTCTGATCTTGAAGATGGTCATTTAAAAATAACTCAGGCAGGCAAAAAAAAAAAAAAGAAAAAAGAGAAAAAATAATTTAAAAAATTAAGAAAATCTAAGAGCTAGCAGACCACCTGAAGCACACAAAATCTGAATCATGGGTGTTCCAGAAGGGGAAGAGAAATAAAAAAGCACTGAAAACATATTCAATGTAATAATATCAGAAAACTTACCAGGTACAGGGAGAAATATGGACCTTTAGATCCAAGGGGCTCAAAGATCTCCAAGGAGATTCAATCCAATAATGTCCTCTCTGAAGTTAATTATAATCGAATTGGCAAAGATCAAAGAAAAGAGAGAATCTTAAGAGCAGCAAGAGAAAAGCATCAAGTCACCCATAAGGGAGCCCTCATCAGACTAACAGTAGACTTCTCAACAGAAACTCTACAGGCCAGAAGAGATTGCGATGATATATTAAAAACAATAAAAGAAAAAAAAAATGCCAGCCAAGAACGTATACCGACCAAGGCTATCCTTCAAAATTGAGGGAAAAATAGTGTATTTCCCAGAAAAGCAAAGACTATAGGAGTTCGCCACCACATGACCAGCCCTAAAAGAAATCCTCAAGGGAGTACTTCATCTGGAATCTAAATTACAATAATCACTACAGTGAATACATAAGAAAGAACAAAACCCACTAGTAGAACAAAAATGCAAACGAGAAAGAGAAACTATCTAAATACCTCAAAAAAAAAAAACATGGAAGACAAACAATAAAAGGGGGAAAAAGGAACAAAATATATTTAAGACAACTCAACAAAAATTGATAAAATTTCAGGCGTAAGTCAATACCTTTCAATAACATCCCTAAATGTAAATGGATTAAATTCCCCAGTCAAAATATACAGACTGACTGATTGTATTAAAAAGCTAGATATGCTGTGTTCAAGAGACTCACCTTACCTGTGAGACACACACAGACTAAGACAGAAAGATGGAAAAAAGACATACTATGCAAATGGAAACCAAAAATGAACATGAGTAGCTATTCTTACATCAGATAAAATAGATTTTACACCCAAATCCATAAAAAGAGGCAAAGGCCACTACATAATGATAAAGGGACTTATCCAGCAAGAAGACATAACAATCATTCATGTATACATGCACATCATCAGAGCACCCAGATATATAAGGCAAAGACTATTATTACACCTAAAGAAAGAGACAGACCCAAATACGAAAATAGTTAGGGACCTGAACACCACTCTTTCAACACTGGATAGATCATCTAGGCAAAAAATCAACAGAGAAACAAAGGATTCAAACCACATTATTTCTGAATATTTACTAAAGCTGGACATATGTACAACATATGACCTAGAAATTTCATTCTGAGATACAGGTTTGCTTGAAAAATATGCAATGAAGGGCATTTACCAGAATGCGAGAATGTTTATGACAACATTTTTTATAAAAGACCCAAACTAGAAACACCAATATACATTGAGAATAGAAATGATAAATATAAAAGGATATTATATTGTGGAAAACAGTATGGAGATTCCTCAGGCTGCTAAAAGTAGATCTATCTTGCAACCTTGCTATCCCACTACTGGGTATATACCCAAAGGAAATGAAATCAGTATATCAGAAAGACACCTGCACTCCTATGTTCATTACAACAGTATTCACAATAGCCAAGGGATGGAATCAACCTTAACGCCCACCAACGAATGAATGAATAAAAAGACTGTGGCATATATACACAATGAAATACTATTCGGTTATAAAATGAAATGATATCATTCCATTTAAACAACATGGATGGAACTGGAAACCACCATGTTAAGTGAAGTAAGTCAGACACAGAAAGACAAATACCACATGCTCTCATTCATATGTAGAATCTAAAAAAGCAAAAGTTTCTCATAGAAGTAGAAATAGAATAATGGATACCAGAGGTGGGGAAGGAAGAGAGGGGTAGGGGGGAGAAGTAGGTATAAAACTCTACTATCTAACCTAAGTGAATCATTGTGTGGTATATGCATGTATTGAAACAACACACTACCTCACAAAAATGTATAAGTAAATGTTAAAATAATTTTAAAAATAAGAAAATTTCATCAAGTTAAAAAAACAAGTTAAAATTTTAAAAAGATATTGATTATTGATGTAAGCGACAAGGATGAATAACACAAACACAATATTGAGCAAAGAAGGCCAAATACTTAACTATATGCTATGTTTCCTTATTTTAAATTTTAAAACAAGGAAAGTACCTTCATGAAATTACCAGTGAGAATGGTCATTAACTTTGAAGAAACCCATTGGTGTAGCGAGTAACTAGGAGACATAAAGCAAGGGCTTCTGAGGTGTTGTTAATTGTTTTGTGATGAGTGTGGTGNGCCCACCAACGAATGAATGAATAAAAAGACTGTGGCATATATACACAATGAAATACTATTCGGTTATAAAATGAAATGATATCATTCCATTTAAACAACATGGATGGAACTGGAAACCACCATGTTAAGTGAAGTAAGTCAGACACAGAAAGACAAATACCACATGCTCTCACTCATATGTAGAATCTAAAAAAGCAAAAGTTTCTCATAGAAGTAGAAATAGAATAATGGATACCAGAGGTGGGGAAGGAAGAGAGGGGTAGGGGGGAGAAGTAGGTATAAAACTCTACTATCTAACCTAAGTGAATCATTGTGTGGTATATGCATGTATTGAAACAACACACTGTACCTCACAAAAATGTATAAGTAAATGTTAAAATAATTTTAAAAATAAGAAAATTTCATCAAGTTAAAAAAACAAGTTAAAATTTTAAAAAGATATTGATTATTGATGTAAGCGACAAGGATGAATAACACAAACACAATATTGAGCAAAGAAGGCCAAATACTTAACTATATGCTATGTTTCCTTATTTTAAATTTTAAAGCAAGGAAAGTACCTTCATGAAATTACCAGTGAGAATGGTCATTAACTTTGAAGAAACCCATTGGTGTAGCGAGTATCTAGGAGACATAAAGCAAGGGCTTCTGAGGTGTTGTTAATTGTTTTGTGATGAGTGTGGTGATAAACAGATGTGCTCATTTTGTGAAAATTCACTTGTGATTTGTGTACTTTTGTATATTTATGATATCCTTAAGTTAAAAAAGTTTATTTGAAAAAAATGTATTCATTGAATTTATAATAATAAATGTAAAGGATCACTTCCTTTAGAGTATATTGCAAAATATTTTGTAATAAGATTATTTGAACTCCATTGATATTCATATGTTTAAAGTCTAGTTCATGTCCTAGTTCTCAATCTGGGGCTGTGGACCATGGGCAGCTTGGAGAGAGTATATTGCAAAATATTTTGTAATAAGATTATTTGAACTCCATTGATATTCATATTTTTAAAGTCTAGTTCATGTCCTAGTTCTCAATCTGGGGCTGTGGACCATGGGCAGCTTGGAGATGTTACCAATGGCATGTGAATTCATATATAAACTAAGCATTATCTTTAGTGAATAAATATGTTTGGTTTACATATTATTTTTAAATTTGCCGAGAATTTATTACGATTAATGCAAACTCACTCAAAATGTTATTGAATTCATAGTAGCTTTTTTCTATTAGGTATATTGTCAACCAATAGTTACCAACAACAGTATCATACTACAGATGTCTATGAATAATTTTCACATTAAAAAAGTTTCCTCACACATGAACAGAGATTGGAATCAATGACTTAAATGATGTACTTGGATACAGGTCATTAAATGAATGGTCTTCTAAATTCTCTCTTGCTTGTATAATTATGTAATTAAGAGAAGATATATTTCAAATTATTCATGCAATCAAAATATGTTTGCAGGTTGATGAAACCTAAAAGAAGGGCTCCATTTACAAATCCACTGAGAAATATATTGAGAGTAAAATGCAAAAGTGCAGGGATTTCAACTTGTCACTAGATGATAAATCTCCCTGAATACTCCTTAAGTATTATCAGATAACAGACGTTTTGTGTTTACCAGAGCTGAGTTTTTCATTGGTGAAATAGATATTAATAATTCTATTATTTCTAATCTGGATTGCAATAGAATCTGATTCAGAATCTCTGCAGTAGTAACCTAAGCATATTGCCTACAGAATACTGAATGGAGGTTTCCTCCTGCTATTGGCATTGTGAGTCACATCTCATGCCACATAAATGTTCATATCTTAGGGGTGGAATTCCCAAGAGATGTATAGCATGAGTATTGCTTATGACATCTCCCTTGCTTTAATCCTTCCATATGTTAGTGTTGCAGACCATCACCCTTGCAGTCATTCACTCATTTAGGTCTACAAAATCAAACATTAAGAAAAGTGGCAACCTTGTCCTAGGCAATAATAAACCACTAGTAAATTATCACTAAATATATGTTACATGCATTTGTGATATTGTAACAGAATCAAAGAAAATGGTTTCATTCCATAACGTTACAGTGTTTCTCATAGAAATATTACTCTAAGGAGCATTATATTCTTACCTAACCATTTCTTTGTAAATAATGCTAACCATAATAGTGCCATTTGCCAAGAGCTTTCAATATGCTATTTCTAATCCACAAAATGACATTTCACAGTAAAGGTTGTTGCCACATAATTGATTTTAAAAAATACTGGTGCTTATATAAAGTACTTTCCTTAAAAATCACACAGTTTCTAAATTTTTCAGGTTGAATTTGCGCTCAAATCTCTTTTCAGTCCAAAACTTGCATTAATTTTATTATGTCTGTTCCCTCTCCTCTTTGCAGCAGTGGTTGAGTATAATAAGTTCTGCAAGTTGAACTTTAGACAAAAGCATTTGTTTACTTTCTAAATAAATTAAAATGATTTATTGTCCCCTCAATTCAGCATTGATATGTATGATAGCAGTTTTATGACTCAGAAATTCTTTCTTGCTTTTTCTCTGGTATAACTCACTCAGTCAAGTTATGCCCAAAGCAAAAAGTGGGTAGGTGGAGCCCTAGACCAGTACATATACAGAAATTAAGCAAAAATTACATTTTAAAATGTAGCTCATCACATTTCTGGAAGTTTGGGAGAAACATTGGTACCTACAGAAAAAGATTAAATAGGAAGGATGACCTATTAGTAACAGAGGATCTAGGTAGTAAGTCAAATGATAGACATTTGTTAATGTTCTTACACACTGGAAAGAGAACATTAGGATCTCTACCTTTGAACTAAATATGCAGGCAGGTAAACACAAGCTTAAACAGTACTGTGGACAGAACAGACCCAGTTTTCCAAACAGGGATTAAATTAACAAAAAGCACCACACCTATAAGCAAGAAAATAGGGCTCATTTAAGGCCAGCAAGGATCTCTACCTTTGAACTAAATATGCAGGCAGGTAAACACAAGCTTAAACAGTACTGTGGACACAACAGACCCAGTTTTCCAAACACGTATTAAATTAACAAAAAGCACCACACCTATAAGCAAGAAAATAGGGCTCATTTAAGGCCAGCATGAATTCTATCAATTGGTTTCAAGAAACTGCGGCAAGCAAAATAATTAGTTCTCGCAAATAATCTCAACACAAATCTCACCCTGTAAAGATTGGAGAGAAGGTAGGGGGGAATGGGATTCAGTATTAAATTTTGTCAAGAACAAGAAAAACAGCAGAATACTGGCACGTAAAGATAGGTAACCAATTCTTTTTGAGTACCACAGCGCTAACTGAAGTTAACAGCAGTGATGATCATGAAGTGATGACCCGTCCATTTTCAGATTTGTTGCAGTTTGTTCACTATCACAAAATCACTAATTCAGTGTAGTATGAACCATACACAAGCTGTTTCAACTTTTGAACTTACACCTGCTTTCATACCTCCACTCCCAGGCCCAGACTGAATCTCCTGGACTTTTGGACATAAACATTTCATCCGAGTTGCCTCCCTGCGGTGTTGTTCTCTCTTGATCTAACCTCCTCCCTGATGCTGGCCTTTTGTCAGGCAGGGCCCTAGGCGTCCCTCAGCAGAATACTGGCAGCAATCCACCTTCTGGTAAGGTCCTTGTTTGATATGGATATCTGCGGTATAAACTAAAAGAAATCTTGTCGATAAGATAAATCAAGGTCATTTACTGTTGAAATAGTTCTATTTGTACTTTAAGTTTAAATTATCTCATCAGGGAGAGTGGCTTTCAGAGACTGGGTATGGGACCCTACTCAATACTGACAGCAAACTTTTCCTTAGGTGGATTGCATCCAGGGATACAAAAGAACTATTAAAACACAAATTATTTGCATTGCAGCATGTAAGAAGCACACCTGAAAATTGTGGTCAAGTTATTCTCTGGATTTAATTAGAAAACACCTAATCTCTAGCTCTCAATAGTGGTAGTAATAGTCGTTTAGAAAATATAATAATTATAGTAATAATTTAAAAATCAACAACACTTCCCTTTAATGACTGCCTACTTTGTGCAAAAATAAAAATACAGATTAAGCTACATTTTATATATAGGAAAAGCCATTGTGAGAGAAATAAAGCAACATTAAAAAGATTTCAAAGAAAACCCAAATGTATCTGGTCTTTTTCCTATAACAATAATGGATGAATAGTTAAGAGATGGATTAGTGGGTACAAACCAAAAATATGATAACTTAATTAACTTAAACCAGGGTAACTTAGCAAGCTTAAGCAACAGGTGAAAGTATCTCTTCTCTCCATTGGCCGTATTCCTCTCTCCTTCAATTTACAGCAAGTGACATATGAACATATTTCAGGACAATGCTCCTGCCATTCCCTACAATGCTAGATGCAATGCTCTGAAATAGATGAAACTAACTGGTGATGCAAAGAAGGGGTATGGTCCAACCTCGTGCGCACCAGTAGAAATGTTTAATGATGGGGCTTATATTATAATTGTGAAAGGCACATTGACAAAACATCAGCAGAATGATGTTTTTAAAAATTAAATCAATGTGCTTTTATATTTTCATGTTTTTTATATTTTTTATGAGTTTCCATACTAGTGCTTCTGATTCTACCATCTTTTTTTTTCAGCATCTAGAAAAAGAAACCTGAAAAGTAATTTATTAAGGGATTAATGTACAGAATATACAAGGAACTTAAACAACTCAACAGCAAAAAACAAATAATCCGGTTAAAAAATGAGCAAATGACCTGTATAGACATTTCTCAAAGGAAGACATACCAAAGGCCAACGGGTATATGAAAAAAATACTCATTATCATTAATCATCAGGGACATGCAAATCAAAACCACAATGATATATGATCTCACCCCAGTTAGAATGACTATTAGCATGGCTATTATCAAAAAGACAAAAAAATAACAAATGCTGGCAAGGATATGGAGAAAAGGGATTTCTTACACACTGCTTTTGGAAATGTAACTTAGTACAGCCATGACGGAAAATAGTGTGGAGTTTCTTCAAGAAACTAAAAATGGAACTACCACACGATCCAGCAACTTGACTGCTGGGTATTTATCCAAAGGAAAGAAATTAGTATACTGAAGAGACATCTGCACCCCCATGTTTATTGTAGCACTATTCAGAATAGACAAGACCTGGAATCAACTTAGGTGTCCAACAACAGATGAATGGATAATGAAAATGGAAAACTACTCAGCCATAAAAAAGAATGAAATCTTGTCATTTGCAGGAACACAGGTCAGTGTGGACACATTATGTTAAGTGAAATAGTTAAGGAACAGAAAGATAAGTATTGCCTGTTCTCTTTCATATGTGGGAGCTAAATAAAGAAAATATGAACTCTTGGAAATAGATTAGAATTTTGGTTACTTTACTAGTGGCTAGGAAGGGGACGAGGGGAAGTGTATAGGGAGAAGTTGGTTAATGGACATAATATTATAGCTAGATAGAAAAATAAAATCTAGTGGTGTACAGTAGTGCTAGGCATCTATAGTTAACAATAGTTTATTGTATATTATCAAATGGCTAGAAGAGAGGAGATCAAACGTTCTCATCACAAAGAAATGACAAAGTTTGCCAATGATGAATATACTAATTATCCTGATTTGATCATCACACATATTATGCATGCACTGAAATATAACTTTGTATCCTGTAAATATGTACAATCAATATGTTTCAATTAAAAAGAATCCTTTAATAAAGAAATCAATAAATACAACTCAGTTTGTTGATTTGAACTTCTCTTAAATTGAATTTGATAAGATACTTAAATGAATACTTTCCTTAGAGAGACAACGCAATTACAATTAAAAAACATTACATTTTCAATATTTAGTCTCTGAGCTACTTTGAACTACCACAATAGGCTCCATTAGATGGCATAGCTTCCATCCTATCTTCCTCTCTCATTTTAATTCTTTGTTCTACTCCACATGTATTTAAGTGCCAATCTTTCCATGTCAGTTCCCTAAAACACTTTAATGGCACTGTATTTCCAACTAGATAATTAGCAAATTCCTTAACATAACATAAAAAAAAATTCCTCTGTGATTTGACCCTTGCCAACTTCGCCAGTTTCATGCATTATAATACAATCTGTATCCGAGACTACAAGACAGAAAAAAAAGAACAAACTTTGTCCACACTCATGGATATTTTGCCTCTATGCCTTTGTTCATGCTAAGTCCTTTATGTCCATCTGATTGCTTTCAGCTAAAGTTAAAAAAAAAAAAAAAAATAACCCTAACTGCCTTAAATAATAGGAAATTAATTGGTGCACTTTAATACAGAGTCAGAACAGTTTTTTTAGACTGACTGGTTTACTACTGCTCTTTTCTAAGAGTAAAAAAGAGTGCTCTCCAAAAAGCTCCAGCAAATGTTCCTTGCAAGTAATTAGAATTAGGTCACATTCTCTTTCTTAAGCCAATTATTCACAATGAAGATAGGGACCTTAGACCATTCAGACCTATCCACTAATCTGAGTTTAATTATCAAATTATATTGGTGTCACTAAATGTGGGAAAGCATAATCAGTGTTAGCAGCTCAATATTTATGCTTAACTTCCTTCCCTTGTGTAAACTTCAAAATGTCCATTTTTTAATAGAATTTATTAACTTCCTACCAAATAGGAGACAAACTGAGTTAATACAACTAGCTCAAAGGCCAGGTAGATTCTGTTTCAACATCTCTCTTAAGTTTGGATGCAGCTTCTTGTGGCCCAGCAACCTCTGGATGAAATATGCATTGCTGGTAAAAGAACAGGTCAACAAAAACAAAAAATAACCTTTGAAAAAGGCAAGAACAAGAAACAATGCACAACATTCATTAGTACACAGCATGTATACTGTGTTCAAGGGCACAGTAAACAAACTCTCCCTCAGCACTATAAGGGGTTCAATGGTCACCTAATAGGACAACCCCAGCCTCTGACATCTGTCATAACCCCCAGTCCATTATTTTCTGTGGCCATATTGGGATGTGCATTATGAAGCTATCGCCCTCTAAAGGGATCAAAGCTTTAGCAATATTTTTCATTGGTATAAATTTAGGGAATAGGGGATCATCTTAGGAATTTAATATCCCAGGTTCTTGTATGTGATATTTAGATTTATTTCAATGTAGATACCTTAATAGACAACCAATATATTTTCTCGGGGTTTGTTTGGTTGGCTAGAAACCACATTCAAAGATCATATTTAAGCACAGTTGTTGAGTGTGGGAATTTCTTTTGCTTCACAGCAAGCCTTTGTAAACTAACCACTCTCTAGTTCACAAAATAATGACTTCAAACTAAGATAAATCAAAATCTGGAAAATGATTCTGTCCTCTAGGCTACATTCCAGAGACTTCTTCAGTAAGAAAGAATCATTCCTCAAGAGTCACCTAGGAAACTTTTTAGAAAACAATGTTCAAACCACATTGTAAGACAAATTAATTAAATAAAAATTTCCTGGGCTGGGAACAAAGCATTGTTATTTTTTAAAAAGCAATATGCAGCCAAAGTTGGAACCACTGCATTAACCAGAGGTATTGGCAAGAGGATTAAGATGTCAGATTTATCTTTTACCTAATCTTTTCCCCCAAGAATTCTTCTATCTTTCTGCCGCAGGATATCAGACCTTAAATTTGGATTACAGTATATTTTCCATAATATAAACTATTATGAAACTATTGGTCTTCTAGTTAATTTGGATTGCAACCACAGGGAGAAAAAGCATCTATTATAAAAACTCTCTTTTCTTTATTCCTGTGTCCTGAGCTAAACCTAAAGTTGTTTCTTTCTTTAAAAATCTTAACGATGACCGTAATAACTAAACAACACACTGCAACATCCTGATATTTTCTTGACAATTATCTTAAGACATTCCTTTTATTCCAAATGTATAAGTCATAATTTAGCCAAATATTGCATTTTTTTTTCAGTTTTCTGCTCAAGAATGGAGAGTCCTTTAGCAACTCAATTTTACATATTAGGGTACATCAGTTCCAGCAATCCAGTCCTGGTACCAGATTCTTTAATAGTGTTCTCAGTTGTAAAGCAGAGAAGTCAAATCTGGGTAACTCACACAGGAAAGGATTTTAGTGATAGATAATTGGTAGCTCATTTCAAGTAGAAAAAATATCCCACTAAGGGCACAATTTTCTCTTCACAGAAGAATAGGTGAGTCTGAAAGATGCAGCAGTAAAATTCATGTTTGTTTTAGATTTACTGTCTCTCCTGGACTGAAAACCATATTAACAATAGAGTGAAAGCCCAATAAGTCACAGGAGAAACTTTAAGAACGACATGTAGAAGCCTTAAGGCAAAATATGTTTACTGCCTAATGCACTGAGCATGGATGACATGGTGAATTTAAACTTCTAAGACAGAAGAATTATATTCAACTATACAGGACTCCCTGAGACTTGGGGTGATAAAAGACATGTTTGTAAAACAGCAAAACAAGGATGGATCAAGTTTTTTTAAAAATGAATCATGTAAAGCGATCTATATTTTTATGGGAATGTATGCAACTAAGAGTAAAAATATGCTGAAGAGCATTTGCAAAAATAGAGAGAAATCACTCAAATATATGTTTTAATGCAGGTTAACTATGCACATGCATCAAACAGGTACACACAGAAAATGTTAACCTTTTCTGATACATATCAACAAGATGGCTCACAAATAGGCTCATGCAGAACTATGAAATTTCTATTTTCTATGAAAAAGAGGGCTCAGTATACACCAACACATAGGGCCAGTATACATCAACAAAATGAGGTGGCTCCAGAAATAGAAAAAAAAAGTTTAATTTTTAAAGTTTACTAAAATATACATAAAAATGTTCAGATGTGTCCAGGAAATAGATATATAAGAAGATAAGATAACACCTTAAATCCATTTATATAACAAGAGAATATATGCAGAAACATGTTTACTTATAACACAAGTATAATCCAAACCATGATATAAAGATACTGACATCTAAAACCTTAGAGAAAAATAATGATAGTAACTTAGTGATCAATTTGTGATAATAGCAGAATAGCAACCATGACCACAATTGCATATAAGTTATTCTATGTTATTCTATGCTGCAATTAAAGGAAAGTAACCTATATGAATTCTGAAGACAGTGAATAAAAAATGTATTTTACTATATCTCCAGAACTATCCAAGAAAGAGATAAGGCCTGTCGTCATAAACTGTCTGTCAATTTTTGAAGTAAATCTGTTCTGTGGCAAAGGTCATCTTTCAAAAATTATATCTCAATAAAGCTGTTATTTTTTTTCTAAAAGATGTAATTTTTTTTTTCAAAGGCATAAAGATGGTTTGGATTAGCATAGTAACATTAAAGGTAACAGGAAATCGGATTCTGCCTGCATCAATTTAATTTTACATCACTATATTCTGAGTGAGAAAACATTAAGCAAAGCATTTTTGAGCTGTCAATCTATGTTTAGTATGCAAAGTGAGGACAAAATGTTAAAACAACATTATTTACTTTAATTCAATTAATTAATTAATTTGGTGGTTTGGTGTGGTTACTTAAAAGGAAATAATGTCTCACCTTGTTTTACTTTATCTTGGTAGTAATGAAACAAGAGAAATAGTTCTTCATCCAGAGTAAAAAATAATGTAAAATCCCCATTTTCTTTTAAGAGTCCACGGAAAAAGAGCAGTAAAAAATTTAAAAATTATGATGAATTAACCAAACAAATAATGAGTTTGGTGATCTGAAACCTAAATTACTTTAATGAAAAAATAATTATCTAAGAATTTATATCTCATTTTTAGTATGGATAACTGCCTTTTAACTATAAAACACAGATATTTTTAAATCCCAACTATGCTGAAAATAAAAGCACATACACCATCTATAAAGAAGTATAGATTTTTATCATTATAGCCTCAGATATACAGACAAAAGCAGAAGAAAGAATAAAAAGAATTGTGCTAGCCTTTTTCACTACTCAGTCTCCTGTGTGTGTTTGTGGGTGTTGGGCTACATGTGTGTGTGCACATTTGTGCATGCATGGCGTGGCATGTATGACAGAGACAGTAACACAGAGAGAGGATAAAGGGGAAAATGCAAATGGTAAGTGCAAACAAGATAAAAAAATAGAAAAGTGGCAGGATAAGATGATTCACCTCTGGGATCCAAATTTCTGAATTTAAATTGCATAACAGATCTGAATATATGTAATGATGAACTATCTTTCCAATTTTTATTCCCCACTCCATTGACCTCCCTTCATTTAAACAGCTCTTATGATCACAGTTGGGACCAATTATTTGACATTTAAGCAGTGCTTTGCATTATGAGGTACCTTCTATTTTTTTTCACTAAGATAAGGGGTTTTTTAAATTTTATTTTAACATTTACTTTTACATATTTTGGGGGTATAGTGTGTTGTTTCAATACATGCATGTACTGCACAATGATTCACTTCGGGAAAATGGTATATTTATGTATTCGTTAGTCCACCACACTTAGCTAAGTTGTAATGCCTTAAGGCAATTCTCATTTTAAACAGTCCCTAATATAGGAGCATGCTCATAAAATACTCAGTGTGGATGACTGTTATGTCCAGTCAACAGGTGGCAAAATTACATTTTAATCATGTTGACAAAAATAAACATGTACCTTAAAAATTGGTATTATTGTTGTTTTACTTTTAATCTATGAGTAGTTGATTGAACTTTTTTCTCCATTCAGACCTGTCATTTACTCAACTAAATTTATTATATATTGGGCTACAAGGATACTTGCCTTAGGTTAATATCTGTTATTCATGATTCCCTAAATAGCCAATGTGCAATTCAGCCTTTTTACTTGCACTTACACTTGTTTTCCCAATTTTGATTATCCCTCTCTCTCCCATCAATGTGTCCAAATTTGCTATCTTTTGAGGCATAGAAAGTCATGCTTATTTTATAAATACTTCTCTGACTATGCCAGTTAAGTTTTGATTCTGATTCAAAAATTACTCTATTTCCAATCGTCTAGATTCCAGTAAATGACATCCTCATCCTTTCACATCCCCTATACCAAACCTGAGACGTACCACAGCCCTAGCATTAAAAACATCTGTAGATAAATCTTTAAAGTATTAAGTAGAACTACTTGAAATTACCATTTCATGGATAAAATATAATTAAAAGCCAGTAATGTCATATGGTTTACCCTGATGCATCCAGAATCAGACTTCCTAACACTTTCAATGTTATCATGCTAGTCCAAGCCACCACCATGTCTTTGAAAACCAAATATCACGTCTTTGAAAAAAAAATAACAGCTTTATTAAAATATAATTTTTGAAAGATGAACAGTATATATTTTTTTTCCTTTTTGTCTTTTTTCGTGACCGGTAACGGTATCGCAACCCTCGGTGTCGCGCCCCACCGCGCTCAACCAGTGAGTGGACGGGTCTCCACATGGGATCTGAACCCTCAGTGGGAGCGCCGCCGCACTCTACCGAGTGCGCCACTGGGTCGGCCCGAACAGTATATTTTTTAAATACCTAATGGCTACAGATGAAATGGCCAAATTTAGCAGGGTTCTCTTAGATAATGGTGTATGCAAATACTACGTAATAAAAACTTCTCTTCTCCTCTTACATACAATATTGTATATTATTCAAGCAGTATGTCCACCTTAAAGGACATGTCAAATAATTTTGAGGACTGATTAACAAAGCCTTAAATGAATAAGTATTTTAATCTGATTTTCAATAAGTCAAAAATATTAAGATCTTAGGATTACCAGTCCTAGCAAGCAATAAAATTTAAATAGCCATGTTCTAAAATCAGAGAATCACCGACATCTTATAAATAATATTCTAGACTAGGAAGCCAAAGAACATTTAACTTGCTCACAATTCTATTTTTAACTCTAAATGATTTGAAGTGTGCTGCTGGACAAGTAATTTATCTTTTCTAACCTTAGGTTCTGCTTCTTTAAAACAAAGCTAATGCAATCTGCTGCCATTCATAGTTTCTCATGTATTTGGCGGTGCTGAGAAAGGTGACATAATTATAACATGGATGAATTTTTGTATTTGGGAATTGCCTCTCAAAAGAAAACAATTCCTGCAATTAAAGCTTTCAATGTGAGTACAGAGGGATATATTAATGTCATATGAATGAAAAATAACAGAACTATAAATACATAGAAAACAGTATGGTAAAGGAGGAAAAAAGTGAGAGTCAGGCACATCTCAGTTTGACTCCATACTTCCTGAGTGTAGGAATAATAGAAAAATTAAACTGCTTGGAGCCTTAGTGCTTTATCCTTAAAAGAATAACAAGCACTATTAGAGCACCTAATATAGTTCCAGAAGCATGGTAGGCATTGAATACATGTGTGGTTTTTCTCCTTGCTAAGGACTATCACATGCTAAGGACTAGACATAAGATCATGGGTCTAATGAAAAGATAACCTGAAATACTATCTTTGTATGGGTCATGTGTGATAACTTCTGAAATGAGTCATTAATATTTTCATTATTTTTTTAGTTAGTTGGCATTCCCCATAATATAATCACATCAAGAAAATGAATTCTTTATTACAAAACTGATTATTTTAAAAAGATGAAAAAAGCATGAGGTCTTTGAAGGCCCCAAAAGTCGGCTGTTCAATATTTATCTTTTTGTCTATTAAATACTCTTTATAGACTTCTTTTAATTCCAAAAGGTATATATGCACTTTAATCCGAACCTTGACAACAGAAGATTACAAGCTGGTGAGTATGTTTCCACCCTTTTATGCATGCTAATACAAACATTCACATATGACTTCTTATTTTTTATTTACATCTGCTGTATATATATCCTGAAATATATTTTGGAAATCCATTCACATCTACAGATATAAATCTAACAACAATAACTATATTTTGTCATCAAAACCGAGAAAGTCTGTACTATTACAATTATGCTTGGAAAGCAATTCTAAATTAGAACTGTTCTGGAAAATCAAGATATATGGTCACACTAGATCAAACTCACTGTTGGCAGTTTGATAGTACTTCATAATGCAATTACCCCAAAATATAGTTAATACTCTCTTAATCGATGTGCATTGAAGTTGTTTCTAGTTTTAGGCCACTTAAAACATAAAAAGAAATAAGTGATGTAATAAATATTCATTTTCTGGCAATTCTTTTCCTATAGGGTAGAATCCTAAAATTACATTGCTGAGTTTATGCTGTAAAGAAAAAAAATAATATTATCATAGCACATTCCGAAAAAAACATCATTTCACACTTCCTCTAATGATATTTGAGAGTGACAATTTACCCACAAGGAAAATCCCATAGTGACATAGACAGATTTCTTAATCCTGTTTTCTGATTTATTTGTATTTTTTGTAGTAACGTTATATTTTTGTTGATAAGATGTTTAAAAATTGTTAATTAAAAAATTTTTTTCAGTATTCACTGCTCCATATGAATGCAAAATTATCTAGTTTATATCTTGCCAGCTACCTGGATATCCTTATGCACAGTATTCTCTAGGACATTTGTTGTGTTCCTGAATAACTAAACTATAACCTATTTTTTTTAAAAAAAGATGTATTGTCAATGGATACAAAATTACAGCTAGACAGGAAGAATAAGTTCCAGGGGTCTACAGCAGTGCTAAGCATCTATAATTAACAATAATTTACTGTATGTTCTCAAATGACTAGAACAGAGGAGCTCAATGCTATCATCACAAAGAAATGGTAAATTTTTATGATGATGAATATAGTAGTTATCCTGATTTGATTATCACACATTGTTTAGATGTATTGAAATGTAATTCTGTACCCCATAAATATTTCTATCATTATGTCGATTAAAAAATAATTAATCTAACAAAATAAAATAAAGGGAAAAAAAAGATGTCATCAGGGGATTGTGAAAGTACATTAATTTAAAAATAAGAGCTGCATTTATGTTTCTGTCATCTCTTGTTATTTTCTTATAACAATAAAATGTAAAAACTATTCCAAAACACATTCTAAAACTTAGATGCAATAGTATGTATCTTTTTTATGCACTTTTTAAAAATGTCTAATGTGCCTTGAACTTCTTTTTGAGTAGATTTATAAATGTTAAGAATAAAAGAATAATCATGAAAAGCATATTTATTTTATGCCCTGATTTGGAAATTATTACTTTTTTAAGAACTTCTCAGAAAACTTTGCATTTTGCCAGTTGTATGACTCAAGGTAGCACTTGCTAGTTGCTATAACAAACAAACCAAAATCTTGGTTGCTTAATTCAGCAAATGTTTGTCACTTACACAAAGTCCAGTACAGATGTTCCTGGCTGAGCTATTATTCTGGGCAGCTCCATCCAAGAAAAAAAAATCCCAGTGTCCAAGTTTCTACCATCAACTAATTCTGCTTTCTTGGAGCATTTTACTTCTAGACAGACACTGAGTGAGATAATGGAAGATCATATCTTTGATGGGCAGGCAATAATAAGTTCTCTCTAGTCTATTAACTAGAGCCAGTTACATGGCTCCAACCTAACTGCAAGAAATGCTGGGAAATTTAACCTTTTTCTGTGCTGAGGAAGAGAAAAAGCATATTGTTCAGCCTTTAGAAAATTTCAGCTATGAAAAGCACACCAATCTAGAATCCTTTTGAGAAAGTAAAGATTGGCAATAAAAATAAAATTCCCCAGTAATAGTTTGATTTACTAAAGTTGCCCTTATTAGGACCTTGGTTTAAAGAACTGTATCTTAAATATAGTGTTTTTATTATTTTGTGCATAACTCTATAAATAGAAGTGATTTTTTTATTAAATTTCATAGAAAACACATTTTACTTAATTAAATCCCTTTCTAAAAAATTGAGTGATAGTCAACATTTAGCAATCAACCAAGATGGGATATCAGAAATACTCCAGAAAAACGCTATGACAGACCAAGACAGGTGAAGTACATCGTGAAAATTCACTATCGTGACTGTATTTCAGTGGTTACATTATATACTGGATATAACTTTCATGTACTTATTGATGGGGTGCATAACTGCCTACAATCCGATTTTATTTTTCATGAATTATTTTATGAGGGTTTTTTTAAAGAATTAGTTTTGTTAGATAATATAAACAAAGGAGAAAAATAATATATTATAAAAATACCGCATTATAAAAGCCTGGTTGGAATTATCAGTAGCTATAACACTAAATTCATAACATGCAAACTACAGTAATTTCTAACAATTAGGCAAACTTTTGCAATATAAATATTGAACCTAATCAGGAAATACAACTTATATTTATAGAAGTTGTAATTATAAGTTTATAAAATTACATTTGTACATGTATAAAATTGGAGTCTCTCTAAAATATTGAAAGTTGGCCTGAAATTTTATATGAACTTTTTCTAAAAATAAGTTTTAAAAATACAGGTTTTTAATCAACCTTCAAAATGGTTTAAATCTGATATCTGACTAATATAATATTGTCTGGTAAATCAGCAAGGCACTCTGGAATGGCCCGGTAATTTCCTATCAGCTAACATTTATTATAATTTCCTTTTGTTTATAGACTATCATAATTTTGGAGCATACAAAGAATTTTCTAAGTGAAGATACATTACCTATACTTTTATATGACCTGCCATCTAAATTCCTTGCTGAAAATAAATTTATGATTAAAACATCTTGATTACAAGATTGGAGAATCAAAACCTAAAAATGTTAAGGAATAAAATTAAACTAATTGTTCTCAAAATGTTTCATGTCCAGGTAAACAAGAGATACATCATGAACTCCACTTATGATAATTCTGCATAGTAACATTTAAAGTTATGTTTTTCACAGTCAGAATCAGATATCTATTTCAATATCATCTATGTGCTTGGTGGCTTCACCTAAATTCATTGAGCTAATATCTTTATAATTCTGTTTCAGCAGAAGTATTACTGGTCATTAATCATCACCCTCAGAAAAGTCTAGCTTCTAATAATACTTTCTTTTTCTGGAGAGAAAAATATGAAGCAATATTTAAACACACAGATTCTGATTTAAAAATATGTAAATTCTACTTTTATTTACCATCGGAAGAATTCATCCATCCACATACTTGATATAGTTATATTTTTAAGTTATAATCTATCTACTATAATAAATAATTTTATATAAGATAAACATATAATTATAGTGAAAAATTGTTGAAAGTAGCAGGAATGTACTATTGGGAGAGAAAGGAGGAAATAAGCAGGTAGTTTACTTAGGTAAAGGGAGCTCATTAAAGGAAAAGTTGGTGTTGTTCTTCCTGAGGGCATAGGATAATTGGAAAATATCATGGTTTACACCATTTATGAAAAGGAAGCATACCATTTGACATAAAGAGATAAACTTGTTCTGGAAATCTAGTGAAAATTTACCATTAACTGAATTAGTGAAAATTTTGTGAATTGATTGAACTTAAACCATTAAGAACTTAGCTGCATAAGTGTTTGGGAATTTTAATAATCACTGATATGTAAGACCATCAGAAAATGAGACTACTTATTTGTAAACAAATAAATTATTGTGTGACAAAGAGCTATTATTGAATTTACTGATTTTTATAAATGTTTATAAAATCATAAGTCATTTTCTACCTATCATAATCTTTTAAGAACTCCATCTTGAAGACAATGTAGATAATGACCCTAAAACAGAAAATCAACCCAGACTTTTTGAAGGTATTTTGAAATCAGTGAATTTGTGGACAAATATTCTAAAGTATCTATTTTTCATCCAGTGAGGAACCAGGAATAATGGCTTAAACCTCCTAATATTTGATGGAAAGCATCCATCTACACATTTAAGAGCCTAAGTAAACACCAGTAGGATAAATTGAAAGATACCTACAAGTAGACACATCAAAGTTAAATTATCTAAAGACAAAAAATGAAATCTTGAGAGAAGCAAGAGGAAAGTGACTCACCATCCACAAATGATACTCAATAATTTAATATTATTTATTAATTATTTAATATTATTATTAACAGCAACTTTTCATAGGAAACCATGGAGGCCAGAAGGCAGTGGAATGACATGCTCAAAGTGCTGACAGAAAAATGCTGCCAGTCAAGAATTCCGTATTTAGCAAATCTAGTCTTCTAAAATGAAGGAGAAATAATGACATTCCCAGGTAAAGACTGAGAGAACTTGTCACCTGCAGAGTTGCTCTACAAGAAATAGAGAGTCCTTCAGACTGAAAAAAAAAAGACAGTATGTGGTAATTTGGTTTCAAGAAAAAAATAAAGAGCATGAGCAGATATAATTATATAGATAATTACAAAAGACAGCATAAATATACATTTTAATTTTTTTCAATTACAAAAAAGAAAATAGATCACTCAAATAACATATCAGGAGTGGTGGAGCTGACCTAGAAAACCAAATATTTGTACTTTCAGTTTACAGCTTTTAACTATATCCATGTAATGATACCTCAGGTGGAGGAAAACTGTGTACTTATTAAATACATGTGAATACTGAAGGCTATTATTAGATATTACTTTGTTAAAATTTAGCCAAAGTGTATACAAACGCAGTGAAATATTAGGAAATGAAATAGCTGCATAAGGAAAATGAATTAAAGAGATTATTTAAAATTATCAGTTAAATTGTTAGTAAAGTGTAGTCATTACAATATCAACTCAGGCACAAGACTGTCTGGGTTTGATTCCCAGTTCCATCCCTGAAAAACTAGGTAGCATTAAGCAATTCACTGTGAATGGAAACAAGTGGAGAAAGCACCATGTGACAGTTGGAAGTTGGCCTGGTATTCGCAGCTAGCCACATACTTCTTGGTGTGGTTTGAATGCCCCCACAAGCTTGTGTTGAAACCTAACTTCCAATGTGGTGGTGGAAGGTGGGGCCTTTAAGAGGTGATAGGGTTGTGAGTACTGTGTCCTCATGAATGGATTGATCCATTCATGGGATAATAGGTTTTCATGGGCATGGTCTTGATGGCTTTATAAGGAGAGTAAGTGCGATGGTTAGGTCTCTAGCTCATGCCATCCTCACTGTGTCACACGCTGCATCACCACAGGACCCCATAGAGAGTTCCCAACAAGAAGAAGGTCCTTGCCACAAAAGGCCCCTGAACCATGGATTTCCAAGCCTCTGAAAGTATAAGAAATAAAATTTGTTTGTTTATAAATTACTCAGTTTCAAGTATTCTGTTATAATGACAGGAAATGGACTAATACACTTCTCCTACTGGAGAATTTGCACAGAATACAAACCTCAGATAAGGTGTTTCCATGACCACAATAAAATGAGACAAGCAATGGCACCTCAAAATTTTGCCTAAGCACAGACAAAAGCGAGGTCACTTTGCCACCTACAAAATACCAAACGCCGTATCTTTTGGCTACAATAAGCAGCTGCTACTTCTTCATCAATTACAGATTATATATGCTGCTTTCTGACATCATTTGATCTAGAATCAATTTCCACTTTCTTATACTGTACCCCCAAATACCTAATCAAAACATCGAATTTTCTAACAGATTCTCTCTAATGCCCTCTTACTGAGACAATATTTGATTCTCGATCATATACGTTCTCCCTCATTACAATGAGTAATAAATCCTACTCAGTCAACTATAGGGGTGTCTCTCATGGTTATTGGATGTAGGACATTGATATCACTTAACATTTTTATACCTCAGTTTCCTGATCTGTAAAATAGGGATATTAAATGTACACATCTCAGTGGGTTGTTGTGAATATTCAATGAGAGAAAACATGTAAAGCATGTAGAATAATGCCTGGCACACAGTGAATGCTCCACAATGACAAAGTGAGAGAATCAGCTTAGAACCTAAGGCAGTACATCCCATAAAAATATACTAATATTTGAAAATAGATGTGGAGAAACAGAAGTCTCCAAGTCCTCATGCACATCTAAGGCTCAGAAGAGTTGAGAATGAAAATTGGTAAAGGATTTGTGAAGAGGATTTTTCTAAAGAATTCTGCTCTAAGCCTCACCATCCAATCCCCAAGAAACTGTGATTAGAAATATCTCTTTATCACTTCAATTGATAGAGAGGATCTTCAACAAGACCACCCAGAGAGCTTTAAATTTATTCTCAGAAGCTATAAGCCACAGTACACTATTATCTGACTACCCCTTGAGAAGTCTAAATGTAAGAGACTGGCTGGTTGCTGACAAACAAGCTGTATAAGCAGCTGCTTTGGAACTGGCCTGCCTGCTCTAAGTTTGCCAGGACAAAGAATGTGGGAGTGTCTTCCCGTGTAGACTCTCTTATGTAGAACAGATATGGACTCATGCATAAAAGAGAGATGAATCCCAGTAGAGTTATACTGGGGATGGGGTAGGGGGATAGTGAATTGGCCTCAGTAGAAGAAATCTGAAGTTAGTCCTGGATTTCTGGGGAGGAAAATATGTTACCCTATTAAGAAATTACAGGTGAAGCATTAGGGATTTCTAAAATCCTTTGAAGGTGCTCACTAGGAAAGAGTTAACTCGAAACAACTGTCAAACACAGAAAGTGAGAAGACAATTTACCACAGTAATAGTTAATTAAAAACATTTTCACTCCCTTTATCACTCTTTTGTCATCCTCTTCTCCCCAATTCTCCATTTGACCCCATGGCAGAGGTTAGACACCACAAGTGGAAAACTGGGTGATGGAAGTGGGCAACAAAGATGCCTACAACACTCTCCTTACAAATGGTCTCCATCATTGTGGCAGCAGAATTCTCAGGTGGTCTTTTGCCCACAGTGTTACTCCTATGCTTCTGTTACATCATACAGCAGAGGGATGTGGCAGATTCAATTAAGGATACTAACCAGTTGAACTTAACATAGATTGTTGAGGTGGACCTAGCTCAGTCATATGAATTCTTTAAAAGCAAAGGGTTTTCTTCAAGTGGCAGGGAAGAGGAAGTCAGAAAAATTCAAAAGGTGAGAGAAATTCAAGGGAAGGGATTACACATTGCTGAGATGAAGAATGCAAGGTCGACGGAGAAGCCTCTAGTGGCTGAGAGTGACTCCAGCTGACAACCAGCAAGAAAACAGGGGCCTCAGTTCTACAACCGCAAGGAACTGACATCTGGCAATTTGAATGAACTTGGAGGTAGACTCTTCTCCAGAGTCTCTAGATTAGAGCCCCGCCTGGCCAGCACTTTGATTTCAGCTGTGTGAGAACCTAAGAATAGAACCCATTCAAACCTGCCCAGTCATCTAACCTACAAAACTGTGAGATAATAAATGGGTGTTGTTTTAAGCTATTAAATTGATGGCAATTTGTTACATAGCAATAGAAAGCTAATACAAGCATGTATCAGGCTAAATTTATTAACACATCAATTGAGAATATTCGACTACTAAAAATGACTTATATGGCATTTTATGACAAGAGTGATCATAAAATCATTACATTCAGTTTTTAAAGGGCAGTGAAAGAACTTCTCTAGCTGAACAAGAATCAAAGAATGGGAGGAATTGTAAAATTCTTTTTTAAATGCTTCCTATAAGTTGTGCTTGTTCAGTAAACCAGGTATTTATTGCATATCCAACAATTGTTTGTGATTATATTTAATAGAGGCCATCCACCAACCCATAGTACTGCCAGCTTTAAAACCTTTCTACACTAGGAAAACAAACATTATATTTAAGCTTTGTAACCTAAATATATCAAAATTGTATGATATTATTGTCACCAATAGCAAAAAAACCTACTTAGTAGTGGACCTTATTGGACATGGTATGGCAAGGCAAACAGAACTTTTGAATCACTGAGCATAAAATTCATCAAGGGTTACATTTTATAGTAGAAAAACAAGTTGTTTCAAGTGTAGCATAAGGTAGAGCATATTGGAAAATTTGAAAACAGAAAATTTGACATCTTACTTCTACCTTTCTTATAACAGACTAAAATTAACTCTGCCATCTAAAAATAAATCTGAAATCAACTTTGCTCAAAATCCATAGATTAAAATGGTTTAATTTTTGTTTGAAAAACAACTTACCTAAAAGTCAAACTCAAACACAATCACTGATTTATTTTTATACAAACAAAACGAACTAAAATCTTTACAAAGTTTGTCAGTGGCCAAGTATATACAGTCAGACTGCAATATGAAGGTCAATACTATTTTCTGGTTAATGTTCTTTTCTTTATATACACACTCACATATATTTATAAATATATGCATCATTATAAATATATGTGACATACATTATTTCATAAGATAAATTTAATTTCTCCAAGTAAGAATTACTTTTAAATGTCAACAAGATGTTATAAATGTCTAACTGCTTTTCTCATTAGCAAAACAGTTCTTCAATTTGTTTATAAAATACCTAATGGAATAAAATAATGTACTGAGAAACAGTTACATGATATAAAATTTTTTTCAGTCAGTCAAAGCTTTGTACAAAAAAAGAATATAAAACAAAAATTTTAATGAAATTAATATATATTTTAATCTGTATTAGTAAAGAGTATAAAGAATCACTGAGAAAATATTTTTAAGTGTTTTTAACTTATTTAAAAATGTGTCATGTTTATTTTTAATGTGCAAATGCATTCTTATAACAAGATTTATACCACAAAGCAAAAAACAAAAAGACAAAGAGCAAAAGGGGAAAGGGAAGCATATTTCCTATGGCAAATTATTAAAGAGTTTAAACTCTTTTGATTAGCATTGTTAACACATAGAAACCTGACGACAGCTTGTCTCAGCATTAAGGAGAAATACTGCTGTGTTGGGAAGAAAGTCTTTTTGATAAGAATATATTTACTGCCCTTGAAATGCTTAACAGACCTAACAGATGTATCTATAATTTAAAAAGAAAAAAAGATATCCTATGCTTTTGATCAAGCAAATCATCATGAGAGATAAAAGTTATTGGAAACTTTTCCCGTTTTAAAAACAAACAAAAAGGAACCTCCATACTGTTATTTCATACCATTCTCCATAATGGCTATAATAATTTACACTAATTTACAGTCCCACTAACAGGGAGGAAACATCCCCCTTTCTCTGCATCCTCACCAGTATTTGTTATTCTGTCTTTTTGAAAATAGCCAGTCTAACTGGGGTGATCTCAAAGTGGTTTTGATTTGCATTTCCCTGATGATTAGTAATGTTGAACATTTTTTCATGTACCTGTTGGCCATTTGTATTCCTCTTTTGAGAGACATTTATTCAGCTCCTTTGCCCATTTTTAAATTGGATTATTTGGTTTTTTTACTGTAAAGTTGTTTGAGATCCTTGTACATTCTGGATATTAATCCCTTAAACAACTACAGGTCGAACTACCACACAATCCAGCAATCTACTTCTGGGTATATATGCAAAAAATGGAAATCATTATGTTGAAGGGATTTCTGCACTTCTATGTTTATCACAGATCTATTTACAATAGCCAGGCTATGGAACCAACCTAAATGTCCATTAATGGATGACTGGATAAGGAAAATGTGGTATTGTGTATATACACAATGGAATACTACTCAGCCATAAAAAAGAATGAAATTCTGCCATTTGTAGGAACATGAGCCTGGAGAAAATTACGTTAAGTGGAATAAACCAGACACAGAAAGAGAAATACCACATCCTCACTCATAAATGGGAGCCCAATCCATAAATAAACAAATAAACAATAAAGAAAGAGAAAGAAAGAACAATCACAATAATACATTGAACTTTTAGAAGAAGAGAACAGATCTGTGGTAACTAGAAGTGGAAAGAGGGAGGGGGTTAATGAGAAATTAATGAGAAATCAGTTAATGGACACAAAGAATGATTACGTATTGTAATAATGAATAAGCTAACTAACCTTATTTGACCATCACATATTGTACACAACTATTGATACCCAACTTTGTACCCACAAACATGTATAATCGATTATGCTTGAATAAAAAAAATTATAAGACAAAGCAAAAAACTTTCAGATAGTTTGTAGCAATGTTGCCTTTGAATTGGAATTTTCCTTTTGGGAAAGACTAGTTAAATCCCATAACTACCCCTTATTTTTCAATCATGCATGGATGTATAAGATATAGTAAATAACAGTGGTAATTCATTTTTTTATATAAAAAGCAATATTTTTTTCATTCAAAAGTAGTAGACTTATTTTCGTGGTGGGATGAGAATTTCAGATATCAGTAAAATTAAAATAGTTATGCTTATTTACATTATCTTTCATATAAATGACTTGATATGTATATAAGTTATGCATCTCAACAAAAATGTACTACCTGCATAAAATTAATAATCAGAAAAACTATATTCTGGTCATTATATAAAAAAAGAGTAAATTTGTATTTGCTTAAACATGATAATTGTTCTTTCTCATTTTATTTGATGCTCAAGGTAATGCCTGAAAAGCATGCAACATAGATTTTAAAAATATATTTTTTCTATCTTCCAAAAGTTAACCTAAATAAACAAGGAGATTATTTCTCTAATTCTTCTAAATATTGCAAAATTAATTATTCTATGTCTGTGAAGGTTAATTCTAGGTGTCAACTTAATCAGATTAAGGAATGCCAAGAAACCTGGTAAAGCTGTCTTTTTAGGTGTGTTGCAAGGGTGTTTCCAGCAGAAATTAGTATGAAAGCCTGAGTGGACTGGATGAAAAAGACCCGAACTCAGTGTGGGTGGGAACCATGCAATACACTCGGGGCCCAAAGACAACAAAAGACAAAGAAAAAAGTTATTATTTCTCTCTCTACCCACTGGAGCTGAAATACACTCTTTTCTCCTGTCCATGGATATCAGAGCTCAAGACTCTTCAGCTTTTGGGTTTCAGGATTTACACGAAGGATACCATAGGCTTCTCTGGCTTTAAGGTCTTCAGACATGGACTGAGCCACTCTACCAGCAACCAATTTGCAGGCCTATCACGGGACTTTCTTCACAATCATGACTTACAGCAAGGACATCATCGACTTCCCTGGTTTTGAGATCTTTGGACTTGGACTGAGACACACTACCTGCATCCGGTTTGTGGACTTCTCTGCATAATCAAGTGAGCTAATTCCCCTAACAAATCCCCTCTCATATATTTATAAAATATCCTATTGATTCTGTCTCTACGGAAAACCCTGACTAATACAATGTCTTCCTATATGATTGTGTATAGATAGTTGTATATATAATTCTTCAGATAGAGCATTTAACATTTATGCCACCTTTTATATTTCCTAAATTCTATTCTACCCATTCCCAGGTACAGATATAGTGAAGAAATTGCTCCCTTTTGGTATTTACTAAATATTGTTGACTCATTTAAGGTGAACTTGACCTCTACATGATTTATATGTGAACAAATAGAGAATGTGACCTATATATATGTGGAAAGATTTGATCTTTATTTTAATTTTTTAGTTATACCTCTGCAATTCTAAAATAATTTTTATATTTGACAATCCTTGACAGATTAAAAAGTGAAGGCAATGTAATCAACATATGAACATATTTTTTAGTTTTAATGGCCCATCAAATTTAAAAGTTGTTTCTAACACCAATGTCATATAACTGCTAAAAATAACTCTTTCTTTTTAAAGATAATTTGTTATACATATATGTGTTGTACAAAGTTGACTTTCAGTAGCTGTGTACAATGTGTGATGGTCAGATCAGGATAGTTAGTTTATTCGTTATAATATGTAATCATTCTTTGTGTCCATTAACCAATTTCTTATTAACACCCCCCTCCTTCCCTCCCCTTTTCACCTCTAGTAACCACAATTCTTTTCTCTCTAAAAGTTCAACATATTATTGTGATTATTGCTTCTTTCTCTCTCTCTGCTTTCTCTTTATCATTTATTTGCTTATTTATGGATTCAGCTCTCACTTAGGAGTAAGGACATGCTGTATTTCTCTTTCTGTGTCTGGCCTATTTCACTTAACAAAAATTTTTTCAGACTCATCCATATTGCTGCAAATGGCAAAATTTCATTCTTTTTTATGGCTGAGTAGTATTCCACTGTATGTATATACCACATTTTCCTTATCCAGTCACCCATGGATGAGCATTTAGGTTGGTTCCATAGTCTGACTATTGTAAATAGAGCTGCAATAAACATGGGAGTACAGGTATCCCTTCGACCTGATGATTTCCAATACTCTGGACATATACCCAGTAGTGGGATTGCTGGATTATATGGTAGCTCTATCTGTAGTTGTTTGAGGAACCTCCACACTGTTCTCCATAATGGCTGTACTATTTTACAGTCCCACCAAGAGTGCAGAAGGGTTCCCCTTTCTCCACATCCTTGTCAGCATTTGTTATTCTGTCTTTTTTATAATAGCCAGTCTGACTGGGGTGAGGTGATATCTCAAAGTGGTTTTGATCTGCATTTCCCTGATGATTAATGATGTTAAGCATTTTTTCATATATCTGCTGGCCACTTGTATGTCCTCCTTTTAAAAATGTCTATTCAGCTCTTTTGCCCATTTTTTAATTGGATTCTTTGTGTGTGTGTGTGTGTGTGTGTGTGTGTGTGTGTGTGTGTGTGTGTGTGACCAATAAGGGATCGCAACCCTCTGCACAGTGTTGCCTGAACCACGCTCAGCCAGTGAGCGCACCGGCCATCCCTATATAGGATCCGAACCCACCGCCTCAGTGCTACTAGTGCCCACGGACCGGCCCTTTAATTGGATTCTTTGTTTTATTTACTGTAAAGTTGTTCGAGCTCCTTGAATTTTGTGGATATTAATCCCTTGTTGGATGTGTAGTTTGCAAATATTTTCTCCCATTCTGTAGGTTGTCTTTTCACTCTGTTGAATGTTTCCTTTGCTCTGCAGAGCTTTTCAGTTTGATATAATCCAAATTGCTTATTTTTTCTTTTGTTGTCTGTGCTGTTGATGTCTTATTCATAAAGCTTTTGCCCAGTCCTAGATCCTGGAGTGTTTCCCCTATGTTTTCTTCAAGGAGTTTTAACACCACAGGTCTTATATTTAAATCTTTAATCCATTTTGAGTTGATTTTGGTATATGGTGAAAAGTACAGATCAAGTTTCAATCTTCTACGTATGGATATCCAGCTTTCCCACCACTATTTATTGAAGAGGCTCTCCTTTCCACATTGTTTGTTCTTAATAACTCTTGACAGAAAGATGACATATGGATTTTGTTCGTGTTTATTTTTTCTAGTTTGGCATTTTTATTTGTCTTTGACTTTTTTTTTTCCTTCATGAGGTTTATTTCACTCGAGTCTAGGACTAACATGGTAGACTTTTAATTACACCACAGTTCTTTCTTTTTGTGTGTGTGTCTATTTTTTTATTGAAACATAGTTGATAATACATATTTGTGAGGTACACAGTTGACTACCAATACTGTGCAAAATATGTGATGATCAAATCAGGACAATTAGCATGTTCATCATTACAGTACATAATCATTCTTTGTGTCCATTAACCAATTTGCGATGCTTTATTTATTTATTTGTTTATTTATTTATTACAAATATTCATGAGAGAGAAAGCTAATAGTCACCCCTCCTGCCCATGAAGTGAGGGCCAGATTTATACTGGTGGCATACCCATTACCAGAAATTACTTTTGTACCCTTTGTCCCCTCTCAATTACCTGCCAACCTCTCTCCCCCTCCCCCTTATCCCCCACTCCAATTTGTAGCCCTAGGAATGTTCCCTCCCTCTGTTGGATCACAGCACTACTGTGGTCTTTCTTTCCTGTCTCTCTTAGCTTCCAAATATGAGTGAGCACATGTGGTATTCATCCCTCTGTGATTTGCTTATTTCACTCAACTTAAGTTTCTCCAAGTTCATCCATCTTGTTGCAAATGGGAGTATTTAATTCTTTTTTATGGCAGAGTAGTATTCCATAGTGTATATATACCACAGTTTCCTTATCCAATCATCCACTGATGGACATTTAGGTTGGTTCCATATCTTGGCTACTGTAAACAGAGCTGTGATAAACATGGGAGTGCAGGTGTCTCTTCAGCATGATGATTTCCATTCCTCTGGATATATACCCAGAAGAGGGATTGCTGGATCATATGGAAGATCTATGTGTAGTTGTTTGAGAAACCTCCATACTGTTTTCCATAGTGGTTGTACTAATTTACAGTCCCACAAACAGTGCAGTAGTGTTCCCTTCTCTCCACTACCGCATCAGCATTTGCTATTCACCATCTTTTTTATTATAGCCAGTCTAACTGGAGTTAGGTGGTATCTCAATGTGGTTTTAATTTGCATTTCCCTAATGACTAGTGATGTTGAGCATTTTTTCATGTATCTGTTGTCCATTTGTATGTCTTCCCTTGAAAAATATCTATCCAGCTCCTTAGCACATTTTTAATTGGCTCATCTATTTTTTTACTGTATAATTGCTTGAGTTCCATGTATATTCAGGATATTAATCCCTTATCAGAATTATAGTTAGCAAAAATTTTCTCCCACTCTGGAGGTTGTCTTTTAACTCTGTTGAGTGTTTCCTTTGCTATGCAGAAACTTTTCAGTTTGATATAGTTTCTAGACACATATAAGTGACCAAGACTGAACCAAGAAGAGATAGAAAACCTGAACAGACCAACAACAAGCAAGGAGATTGAAGTGGTAATTAGCAATCTTCCAACAAAAACAAAAATCTAGGTCCAGACAGCTGAATTCTACAAAACTTTTAAAGAGGAATTAATACCAATTCTCCTCAAAGTATTCTAAGCAATTGGAACAGACACTAGTCTCCCAAACTCACTCTGTGAGGCCAACATAACTCTGATACCAAAACCAAATAAAGACACAACCAAAAAAGAAAATTGTAGGCCAATATCCTTGATGAACCTAGATGCTAAAATACTCAACAAAATATTAGCAATCAGAATACAGCAACATATTTAAAAAATTATACACTATGATCAAGTGGAATTCATCCCAGGGATACAAGGATAGTTTAACATATGAAAGTCAATAAATGTGATACACCACATCAACAAACTCAAGGACAAAGGTCATATGATTATCTAAATACATGCTGAGAAAGCATTTGATAAAATTCAACATCCCTTCTTGATAAAGATTCTCAGCAAAGTAGGCATAGAAGGAAAATATCTTAACACAATAAATGCTATTTATGACAAGCCCACCACCAGTATCATTCTAAATGGGGAAAAATTGAAGGCCTTCCCCTTAAGGACAGGAACAAGACAAGGATGTCCACTCTCAACACTTCTATTCAGCATAGTACTGGAGGCACTAGCTAGAGCAATCAGGCAAGAGAAAAAAATAAAGGGAATCCAGATTCGAAAAGATGAAGTCAAATTTTCTCTATTTGCAGATGCCATGATACTATATATAGAAAAACCTAAAGACTATCAGAAAACTCCTAGAGCTGGTTAATAGCTTCAGTAACATTGCAGGATACAAAATAAATGTCCCCAAGTCAGTAGCATTTATATACTCAAATGATGAATTAACAGAAAGGGAAATAAAGCAAGTAGGCCCATTTACAATTGTCACCAAAAAAAATAAGATACCTAGGGATCAATTTAACCAAAGAGGTGAAAGACCTCTACAATGAGAACTACAAACAACTTCTGAAAGAAATTAAAGAAGACACAAAAAGTTGGAAAGATATTCCATGCTCTTGTATTGGAAGAATTAACATTGTGAAAATGTCTATACTACCCAAAGCGATCTACAGATTCAATGCAATCCCCATCAAAATACCAATGACATTCTTCACAGAAATGGAAAAAAACAATCTTACCTTTCATATGGAAAAACAAAAGACCCCGGATAGCCAAAGCAATCCTGAGCAAATAAATAAATAAATAAATAAATAAAGCCAGAGGCCTGACTTCAAATTATACTACAAAGCTGTTGTAACCAAAACAGCATGGTACTGGTATAAAAATAGACATTCAGACCAGTGGAGTAGAATAGAGAACTCAGAAGTTACTCCTCAGGCTTACAGACATCTGATATTAGACAAAGGCAACAAAAACCTACATTGGGGAAAAGATTGACTCTTCAATAAGTGGTGCTGGAAAAATTGGATATCCATATGCAGAAGAATGAAACTAGATATGCATCCCCTACCATACACTAAAATCAACTCAAAATGGATTAAAGACCTAGGTATAAGACCTGAAACTATAAAATTACTAGTGGAAAATACAGGTGAAACACTTCAGCAGTTACGTCAGGGCACAGGCTTTATGAACATGAGCCTGAAAGCACAAGAAGCAAAAGAAAAAATAAACAAATGGGACTATATCTAACTTGATACTTTTAAGGCTCATTTTACTTTATCTTCAAAAAAAAATGAGTCATTTCTCTTGTGTCCTGTCCATGCTATTTTATGAATATGGATTCATATTTCAGATTATAAAAGGAGTGAGATAGATGGAGACAAAATAAGGTAATATGAAAGATCATTATTCTTCATGTGTGAAGATGATCCCTTTAGCAAAGTTAACCAGTAATGTTTTCATTACAATTATTTAGTTTTTAAAATGTACTTGTAGGGCTGGCTGGTTTACTCAGTTGGTTAGAGTATGGTGTTATAAAATATATTTTTAACTCTCTTGGAATAAAATATAAAATACTTACAAATAGAAATAAAAATACTTTCTGAAATAAATACAATATATTATTTTCTTACAAGTTGTGGCAAAACAAGGAAAACATAGCCCTCAATCACATTTTCATTTAGGGAATGTTTAATGAGATGTACACTATGTCAGTAGCTTTATAACATCAGCACAAAATGAGTGAACTATAGAAAAAAAATTAAATGTAAATAACACATCCACAAACACAACTAAATCTTGTACTATACCACCTATTTTAATTATACACCAATACTTTTTAAACTGTTCCAAAAAATTGAAACAGAGGCCTTTCTCCCAGACTCATTCTATGTCCGATGCTTCATGTCTGGTTCATATGTCTGGCCATTCTCCCAGATTTATTCTTTGTCTGATTTTGGTATGAGGGTGATTCTGGCCTCGTAGAATGAGACATCATTCTGATATCAAAATCAGACAAAGACACAACAAAAAAGAAAGAAAGCCACAGGCCAATATCCTTGGTGAACATAGATGCAAAAATCCTCACCAAGATATTAGCAAACAGAATACAAGAGCACATCATAATGATTACGAACCATGATCAAGTGGGATTTGTCCCAGGGATGAAAGGATGGTTCTACATGTGCAAATCAGTAAATGTGATACACCACATCAACAAAAGCAAAGACAAAAATCATGATTATCTCAATACATGGAGAAAAAGCATTTGACAAAATTCAGCATCCCTTCATGATAAAGACGCTTAACAAATTAGGTATAGAAGGAAGATGTCTCAACATGATAAAAGCTATATATGACAAACCCACCAACATTGTCCTAAAAGTGGAAAAGTTGAAACCTTTTCCTTTAAGAGCAGGAACAAGACAAGGATGCCTACTCTCACCACTCCTATTTAACATAGTATTGGAAGTATTAGCCATAGCAATCAGGCAAAAGAAAAAAATAAAGGGCATTGAAATTGGAAGACAGATTTAAATTCTCACTGTTCACAGATGACATGATCCTATGTATAGAAAAACCTATTACCTCTACCAAAAATACTCATAGAGCTTGTGAATGAATTCAGTAAAGTTGCAGAATGCAACATCAACATACAAAAATCAGTAGCGTTCTTATACACCAACAACAAACAGGAAGAAAAAAAAAAGGACGCCCATTTACAATAGCTACCAAAAGGATAAAATACCTGGCAAAGGAGATTCTAATACATGCTTGAAATACTTTTATGTGTGTAATGGTTAATTTTACATGTCAACTTGATTGGGCTAAGGTATGTCCAGGTAGCTGGTAATACAGTATTCCAGGTGTGGCTGTGAGAGTGTTTATGAGAGAGATTAGCATTTGAATCAATAGACTACGTAAGAAGATCCACAGTTACCAGTGTGCACAGGCAACATCCAATCCACTGATGACCTGAATACAGCAAAAAGGCAGAGGAAGAATGAATTCTGTCTCTACCTGTTCTTGATCTGGGACAGCCATCTTCTCCTGCCCTTGGATATCAGCATCCTGGCTCTTGGGCCTTCAGATACTAGAACTTACACAAATATTCCCCATCCCCGGTTTTCAGGCCTTTGGCTTCAGATTTGGTGTTACACCATCTGCTCCCATGTTTCTCAGCCCTTCATCCTCAGACTGAATCACACCAGTGTCTTTCCTTGTTCTCTATCTTGCAGATAGCATATCATGGGATTTTGTGGCCTTTGTAACTGTGTGAGCCAATTCCCATAATAAATCTCCTCTTATATGTTTATTGGTTTTTTTTCCTCTAGAAAACCCTGAATAATAGAATGTATGGAATGTTGATTTACATAAAAGTTCACAGTGAATTTGCCCTGCAGCAGTTAAGATAATTAGTATAGGAAGCTAAAAACATGGCCTGTATTAAGTGAGAACATTGTAATTTTCACAAGTGGTTAGTAATTATTTTTAAATGATGTTTACCTTGAAGCAGTTTTGTATTTGAATGTAACAGAAGGAAAGAAAAGTAATGAATGTTATTTCAAATTTATAACTTTTAAAAGTAAATATATAAATTTGAAGTTACTCTTTTCATTTTGAATCAGAGTTAAGCAAGTATAGATTATACCTACTCTAAGAGACATTAATACTTGAAATTCAGGATAAGAGAATTCAGTCAAGTCATACAAGGATAATCATAAAAATCTCTCCAATTTAGTTAAGTTATGCAAATTTCTCACCCATATTAATTTCTACAGATTTCTCCTCTTTCATCCTTTATCCATTGTTTGACATTCTCAGTTTTATTCTATGCGAAGCTATATTTTTCCTTAATATCCTATTAGAATATGACTTATAAGCCTCTATGCATTTCTACTTTACACTCAATTACATGTCCTATTTGAGTATTTATAATATTTGGGGGGCCAAATACAGGTGGTTGCATGATTATTTTTTTCTTAATACTGGAGCTCTAAAATTTCAGATAAAGGCATAAATACTGCAAGTCATGGATTTTCATATATGCTTGATCTAGACTGTACAAAGAGAATAGTGCATACTTGACCTAAATCAAAATCATAAAATAAATAACCTTAGAGATGAAAACCAAAAGATACCCCAGAAAAGGAGGGATGCTGCTATTAATAGCAACTTGGAAATTAACAGAGATATTTTAGTAATTTCAAATGGAAGTCTCTTGAAGTATTGCTAATATATTCTAAAAGTTGCATTAACAAATTAGAACATAGTATTATACTGCAGCTATCTATAGATATGTTGTCTCTGGAAATATACATTCACACATACTCACTTTAGTATCCTAATTTGTCTGTGATATGTTTCTACTCTTTTCAAAAACTCATCCAATAAAATGGTATCACAGTTATAATTTTAAAAAAATAGGTATTTACCCCATAGGTCCTTATCTTCAATGATTGCCAACTCAACCTCTCTTCCAGTAATGATTGTGCATGTGAAAGGTTCTTGCAGAAGAACACTAATCTCACCAAAGGACTCCTTCTCCTTAAGTCTACCCATGTAAACAAGTTTTCGCGTTTTTTTCTGTGAAAGATAGAGATAACCGATGTTTAATGCAACTAATTTCATATAATAAATCTGCTGTTATCAGAAACTCACTTGTTCATAAATCATTTTAGTACGATATTTAAAATAAATCAGTGATTTTATTCATATCAGGGAAAACATTTACTTAACATGTGGTTAAATTTTATTAGAACAATAGTAAATTAACAGACAACTTCAGCATATCTAAGGTTAATTGAAAGCATTTTCATTTAGGGATTTTCCAATTAAATTTTTTATTCATGAAGATGATTAGGAAATATGGAACTAATTCAATTTTTTAAGATCCTAGGGGACCATTTCGTAAGCACAGTTTAACTTAGAATGTTTTGTGAGTGACCATTTGTTACACGTATAAGGAACGTTTTAACTAACAAGGAAGAAAAAAAACAAACAGAAAGTGCCAGAGCCAGAACCTATTTGATACAATGAAAGATGAAGAATTCTCCCCTGCCTTTCCTGTTTAAATACAAAAGAAACATACAGAAAGTGAGTTTGATTTAGAAAACTAGCAATTAGATCCAAATCAGGGACCTTGTGGAGAAAGGCCTACGGTATTTTCAGTATGGGTGGTTCTGAAGAAAAAGTTGAGATCCCAAATTATCTTTTCTGGGAGATCACATCAGTGCTGAAGAAAGGTTGGGTTGGTGAATAGTAATATTCAAAAGATAGAATACAGCACTCAGGGGAGGAGGGTGATAAGAATGCCGAAAAAGTGGAAGCCTTTACTAAGTATCCAGGGATCAAAGCCAATATAAATTGAATATTTGCAACTATATAAATGGGAAATACTCACACTCAATATGATTAGTGCAGCAAAATTCAAGTCAGTTTACCGTTTTTACTGAATTTCATTGAAGACTCTTCTGACCAACCAGGAAGGATTAGTTCTAACTTTTCTATCACTACACATTAGTTTTTTGCTTATTCGATAATTTCATAAAAATGGAATCACATGAGTGCACTCTTCTGGGTTTGATGTTTGCCCAACCTAATAAGTTTAGAATTAATTCATATTCTTGTGTGAATCATTAATTCTTTATACCACTGTGTGGCATGCCGTTGTATAAATATACCACAATGCTTCTATTCATGCAACTGTCAATGTACATTTGGATTACTTCCAGTTTGGGGCTTATGAGGATTAATGTAAGCCTTTGTGTGGACATATATTTTTAGTTCTCCTGAGTAAATGTCTTGAGTGAAATTGCTGAGTTATAACCAGCAATTCTTCTCTAGATATTTACTGAAGAGACACATACCAAAAGTGTGTCTTAGCCAATCTGATATACTTGTAGTACTAACTGGTAATGGTTTTAATTTGCATTTTTCTGACGAATAAGAATGCTAAGCTTCTTTTAATATGCTCATTAGTAATTCCTATATCTTACAACTTATCTTACATTCCTATATGTTACAGTTCAGGAAAAAGAAACCCAACTACAACAAAAAATGGTCAAAAAGTGAACAGAAGGGTCAGCCCGTGGCTCACTCAGGAGAGTGCGGTGCCTATAACACCAAAGAAATGGGTTCGGATCCTATATAGGGATGGCCGGTTGCTCACTTGTGAGAGTGTGGTGCTGACAACACCAAGTCAAGGGTTGAGATCCCCTTACTGATCATCTTTAAAAAAAAAAAAAAGCAAACATAAATTTCACAAAAGAATACAAACATAAGTCCAATAAGTACAGGAAAAGGTGATGAAACATATCCACTCATCAGAGAAGATTAACTGATGAAAGAGAGTATACAAGATTAAAACTTACCATTTTATTTGAATGTAGTTTCACAAATCCTATAATACTTCTATAAACGTTACAATATCCAGAATTGATATAAGCCACAAAAGAAATTATACTTCCACTTTCCACTATCACTGAAAATAAGAGAGATAGTTCATCATTTTTTACATTATTCTCTATATAAATTATTTTAGATATTATGACAATACAAGCTAACATATTTAATTCAATAACTATTAATAGCAAATTTCTTAATGTACTGCCAATTTATAGGAAGTACTTACTTGGTATAAGATAAAAAAAAGTCTGATATTTAAATCTGTAACCTAATGTAAACATTGACAAGACTTTGGCAGTAAAGGCAGTGGTGTTCCAATAAATGGTCTGGTAGGGGACAG
Source organism: Galeopterus variegatus (assembly GCF_000696425.1). NCBI lineage: Eukaryota > Metazoa > Chordata > Mammalia > Dermoptera > Cynocephalidae > Galeopterus > Galeopterus variegatus. Next base: position 139,780 of record NW_007730621.1, read on the forward strand.
AAAGGGGAGTATGGGAGAAGCTTCAATCTGCAGCATTTGCTGATTTCCAAAATGTAAATATTTCTACCATGGCTAAATTCAAACTGTCAATGGTTTAACAGCTAGCTCACAAAATTACTGAGTATTTAACAACTGACTCTCCAGAGCCCGTATCTTGAGCTAGCCCAAACACTCTACTGAACATAGCAGTTATTAAAGCAATGACTTTGAAGCCATACCAGCCTGGTTTGAAACCCTACGCTGCGACTTCCTATGTGACCTTGAATAAATTATATAACCCCTCTGAGCTTCAAACTTTTCATCTTGAAAATGGCAAAATTAGGAGTCCTTATTCTATACCCTATTCTATGATAAGTAAGTGCATACGAAGCACTTAGTATGATGCATAGAACTGCACAATAAATCATGTTATTAATATCATTATTATTTCAAACTTGTGTGATCACCCTGAGGCCAAGATACACTTGAAGGTGAACTTTATTATAACTTTATAACTATCAATGTATTAAAATAAAAATCACCTGATCTACAGAACATTTTAAGTTATCAACATAATTTAATTTAAATACTTAAATCAATTCGAAATAAATATAGAAATTAAAAGTAATATTTCAAATTAATTTTTGCTTTGTTCTGGAACAGTCAATATTTTATTCTGAAAATCTCAAACATAACAGTGATGACCTAAATACAAAGACACATATGTAACTTTCCCATAATTTTAGAAAGTGGACAGAGTGTTTAAAATAAGATTTTGAATTATTCAAAAGCATTTCCATTTATTTCCCAGAGTAAAAGAGCATATATCAAGATAACAAAATTATTGTGTCATCAAAATAATAAGGAAGGTAGAGAATAGCACAGTTCTTTAAAAATTATGGTTAAAAAAAGAACACAGTAACAACTATTAAATATAATTTACCACCAAGAAAAACAAACACCAACATCCAATGGAAAAATACTTAGATATGTGAAATGGCATTTCAATAATTTTTCTGACATGTTTGTGGGGATATGCTGTCTCTCTTTCCTCATATAATATTCAGAGCTTAAAGTATATAACAAAAAATTAAAAGGTTATTATATTGTCACCAATGTTTACTTCATTTAAATAAAAATGTATGGTAAAATTTTAATATTATGCTTCTTACAGCCAAACGATATTATAAAATTATCTTAAGATGTCAAAGTATAATATATGTGTAGATTTATGGGTAAATTGTATGGGCAACTAGAGATTTTCTCACAGGCCTTACTTTCAAAAATAAGGGAAACTGCTCTATCAAAAAGTTATATGATAGTAGAGACAATTTAACTCTTTTAAATCAATCAGCGAGATATAAAGAAAGGTGTAGAGGCTCCTGGCAATCATTATAGATAAGAAAATTATGTGCTTAAACAAATACTAAAGAAACCCATTATTTTTAACTTTCAGACCCTCACTACTGTAAATTTTCCCTTGAAAGTGAAATCCTACACAGGTAATAGAAAAGCATATATAATATCAAAGACGGTAAAGGCCACGGAAATTTTTCTTTGTGTTGAAGTCAAACCAACATGGAAAAGCCAAACCATTGTAGCAAAGTCTATGAGAAAGTCTCATTCCTTACAAGAGGTATTTGCCACCTGAATAATTGTCTATGGCCTTTATGATAAACATAGCAAATACATATATCAATGACGACCTTAAGGCAAAACCCTTCTCCTCTAGGTAAACAGCCTGAATTTAATAACATGTAACAAAAATTTGTATCTTCACACAAATAAATAAATTTAAATATTAATATTACTAATTTTGACTAGAAAAAGAACCACACTAATGACTTCCTTCCCCCACTGTGTTTCCTAATTTTGCTCATTTAGCCTCTGAGAACCTATGCCAGTGATGTCAAGATAAATGTTGTCACCTGCATACCCATTCTTCCTGGATTACATAGAAAATGATAAACAACATAGAAATATGTACAGATTATAACACAACTTTAATGAAAAGATTTAGTCACGTACTATACACAAACTTTTGTTCATTATTATTTCAAGGTCATATTCATATTCATTTACATTCACAAAATAAAGTTAAATTTGTATTTAGAAATTAGATTTTAAAGAGCCTCATCCAAACTCAGACTCATATTCTAAAGCCTGAAAGCATTAGATCATCATGTAAAGAACAAACTTGATTTAACTTAAGGCAAATGAAAAGGAGAAGAAAAGCAGAAGGATTCACAAAAACTGGACATCAGGTATTGTTCTTTTTTTTTTTTCCTGTTGTTTGTCATATGCCAGGATATAGTCACGAGTCTAATAAAACCATTTTATTTCAATTTTTAGGTCAGGTAGAAGAAGTTACGATAAGAAGGATAATGCCCTATTGGCAATTAGCACCAGCACCGGGACAGTTAAGGTTTCAGTTAAATAGAAACCAGTGATTAGAAAGATTATTAAAGGACATCCTCTTAATTAAGATGAACCCCAGTCCATTAGCCTCACATAACAAAACACAGTTTTGGAACAAGAGTGCATCTGAGGATCAACAATGAGGCAGCTCAAGTAAGGCATGCATTATCTGAATGGATATCAGTTCTCCTTGCAAATATAGACTACTAGAGAAAGAACAGTATAAAAGAATAGCACTGGTTAATGCTGTTTTTGAACTTCATTTTCCCTTTGGGGAAATTTTTCTAAGTATGTTTTCTTATAAATGTATTTTGTTTGCTTTTAAAATGTTAAGTAAGAACTTGGTTAGAAGGGTCTTTGGATTTACTGAGTATCTCTGTAAGAGCCCATATCAATACCAATACCAAGTAAATATGAGCACATTAACCAGTATTAAACACTACCTCTTCATTATTGAAAATGTATTTTATATGCAGATAAATATAGATAGCACTTATAGCTAAGTAGAGACAAATTCTAAAATAGAAATGCATATAAGAATCAAGCATTAATTATTTAATGTCTAATTATACAATCCTTTCTGAATTCTACAGCACATTTAGCTAGATATTCTTCTAAAGAATGAATATTATATTTAAAATATCCCCATGTATATTAAATACCTGCAACATTGTAAAAGAAATAAAAAATAAATGGACATTAATATCGCAAATTTGTGATTTGGAAAAGTTATACATAAATCTATTAATTATTGATAGAGGAAATACAGAGAACTATGGATGAAAGAAATTTTAAATTTTGAACATGTCTCTTAGACTATTCCAGGTAGATAATTTGCTATATAATACGTTTATAGAATTATTTCACAGAAATTATCAGAATATGAACAGTTGCTCACCGCAAAATAGGGCAAATGAAGAAGGTCTGAATTTGTTGTTAGAGTCTCCCTCCCACTATCTATTGCTTCTACATCTGCCCCATCCTCCCCTTCCCAGTATGCAAGATAGGAAAACTGCTAGGGCATTTGAGCCATCCGCAGGTCAAGGCAGAAGGGATTATCCAGATTCGATGTCCAGCCCAGTAGTCAAAGAAGCCATAGACTTAACCTGGTCTTCCTCACCAACTTCACATCTTTAATCAAATCTCACCTCCTTATTGAGACCTACCACAACTACTCTACTTTACACTACAGCTTAACCTGCTCCTCCCAGCTCCTTTACCCTCCTTTGATTTTTTCCCCATGTTTTTTTTCACCTAACTTACTTTCTAATTTATTGATTATGTTTATGGTATATTATATCCTCTAGCCATTAGGACACATCTCCATCAAGACAAGGATCTTTATCTTTTACTTTTGTTCACTCATGTATCTATTCAACAAGTATTTATTAAATGACTGCAAGATCTCACTATTAAGCAAGAGTTACCTGAGCACAAGGGAAAGATCACAATACGGTGACTTGGATTTTTATGAAACCCCTCCCCAATTAGCACAGTTAAAAATTCTGTATAAAATATTTAAACTATATGAGGTGGTAGAAAAGTAACAAAATTTTTCCAAAACTGTGAAAGAAAAATAAAGTGTAATCATAGGGGTAAGAAAACCATGGAGCGAGTGGCCAAGTATGTGAAAGATCAAATGTGGAAATCCTCCTACATAAATCCCCAAAGGGCGAACAAGCCCATCCCACAGAGAGATTTCCTGAAGATATTTTCCCCTCTTAGTCCTGGTGCTGAATGGAATGGAAAAAGGAAAAAAGTCTTTCTGAAAATTCCTAACCATAAGCTCATGGTACTGGTGCTAGAGTCCACGCCATCTATGAGGCAATAAAACCCTTGAATTAAGCATTTATTTTCAAATTATAATAGGTTTAGTGACTCTAAATGTCTGGAAAAAGGAAAACAAGTTATTTCTGAATGAACTAACCTTCATCCCAAGCTCCAAAGAATTCTCACAGATTCTGTTACTATTTTAGATAATATGAGCTCTCCATAAAATATATATTACCAAATGCATATTAGTAAATTAGCACCATTAATAATAGTCACCAGACTATTATAAACATATCTATATTATAAAATATCAGTATATATAATCACACTACTACATGTTTGTGTGTATATATTATATATATGATTATATACAGTACACATATATAGACGACATCAGAATTATAAAACAGAAAATATAGAATAAAGTTATGTTATGGAAAACAATGGACTCAAAATTGACAAGTGGGATTAGAAAAATATAACTAAATAGAACTTTTAAAAAAATGCAATCAGCTGAATTAAATAATAAACTGAAAAAAAACTTTAAAAAGCTGGATTCTCACATTTTATTAGTAAAATTTAAAAGGATTACATGATTTTTTTACATTATAATCAGGGCCACAACACTGTAAGCAAGCAAATAAATTCCCACTTCAAAGGCTATGCATTTGAATATTAGTTTTTTAAATCAAAATTTAAAAATTGAAATTATGCAATGTACCAACAGAACTTCACTTCACTTTATCTTCACTAGTCAACAGATTTAATTAATCTCTTCTGTACTCCACATACATTTCCGCTCTTCTAACAAGAACCTTCTTTTCTGAAAGCTGAGGATATGCCTCAGACTACCTTCTACGTTCTATACTGGAAGAGTCAGCTTTTTCTCTGTAAAAAATTCTCTTCCATATCTTCCCCCAAAATGGACAACTGGTATTATCCTGGTATTAACCGTAAATTCTCCTCCTTAAATAATTGGATTAAACCTTAAACTTATATAATTAAGTTGGTATTAGTCTCCAGCTTCGAATTCTTTATACTTTTCCTCTAGGTTGATAGATGAGATTAGTAAGGTAGGTAGATGGATGGATGGATAGATCGATGATAGATATAGGTAGATATTAAAAACCAGTGGTGGGGGGGGTGGGTGGGAGTGTGTGTGTGTGTGCGCGCGCATACGTATGCAGGAGTCTGCGTGTATATAATATTTCATGGAATTGTGTATTCCTGTATTCCTTCTTCACATATACCCTGTCTTGTCATAATAGTTTTAAAAGGCTAATGTTCAAAGATCTATTACACAAGGATACTTCAAAAAGTGTGTGGAAAAACAGAATTGAAAGATAACACAGTTTGTTGGTTTGGTTTTTTTTCTATTTCCTTTTTAATCAGAGGAGCATAGTGATACGTCATTTAGTCTCCAAACATTTGGGACTGTACTTTTGCTATCCTTCTTAAACCAATTTAAGATTTTTTTAGTTTTGTTTGCACTTGACTCTATATGACCATTATATACTGTTGGGGGCCTGAAGCCCCACACCCCTTCTTGTGAGACCACTCCTACATGACAATCTGCTCAGATGGCCGTGCTTTACATGATAACTGCCTTGAAATCTGCTTATTGCCAGAAACTGATTGCTCCTGGCTATGCAAGTTAATTTGCAAGTGACCTTTTATCCTTCTCTAGAAACTGTTTAACCATAAACATTCTGGGTGGCAACCTTTACTTTGAATGTCCTGTCTTTGTCTCTCCTCAAGATATTATCATATCTTTACATTCCAGACCCTTTGCAGCATGCCTGCTTTTTCCTATATAAGATATAACCTAAGAATCAATAAATGAGACTTGATCAGAATACTGTCTTGTCTTCATTTCTCGTGTCTCTTGTCCCATCCAATTCCCACTCCCCCCCTCCAGGGTCTGCGTTGAATATCCCGCGGGTCGGGACAATATACAATATATTTTTGTAAATATTTCTTATGTCATATATGTTGGGAAAAGTTCTGTTTGATATGGAGATATATCTAATAGGTTGAAGGTTTTTTTTGTTTGTTTGTTTTTAATTTGTAACGTTCAGTTTCTAGTTGTCCCCACTTTCTGTTAAATCTACTTGGTTTATCAGCTTCTTGGTATATCTTCTTGGTTCATCAACTTCTGAGAGGACTCTGTATAAATACAAAACTAAAATTATTATATTACCTATTTCTCTTGGTAAGCTTATCAGTGTTTTTTTTATATACTTTGAAGCTGTGTGGTATGTATATATTCCTAATGGTCACACTTCTTACTCTCTCATTCCTTTTACTTATATATAATGCTTCTCTTTGATTATCACATAGATATTTATTTGGGGCATTGAATTCTATTTTACTGTATATTAAGACGGTCTCACGAGCTTGACATACATAGTTTAAAACAAATACATCTTGACATTAATGTTCAGTAACATGATTTCCTTTTTAAGTTATTTCTTTTTTTTACACATGTCCATATTTCCTAGTTAACTTTCCACTTTGGTATGAATAGATAAACATCACTAGTTTTAAAAGAATTCCAACTGAGGTTACCAGAGGTGGGAAAGGGGGCGGGGGAAGAGAGGAATGGAAGAACTGGTGAAGGGCCATGAAAAATGATTACATTGTACAATGTTGAATATATTAATTATCCTGATTTGTTCATCACATATTGCACACAGGTATTGATATTCAACTCTGTACCCCACAGATGTGTACAATCAACTATGATTCAATAAAAAAAAATAAAAACTCCATAGTATAGAGTTACCATAATTTAGGAGAATATAACCATTTCCCAGTGCTGGGCTTTTAAAAGGTTATAAATTTGGTATTTTGAAATATGCTATAATAAGTTTCCTTCATGGACATCTGCAGATAGCTGCAAATTTTTCTACAGATTAAATTGCTAATATTACATATTAATAATAAATTTTCATGTATTTTAATAAATCAGAAAATGGAGCCTAGTTATTCTTTTAATTGGAATATTCTTGCTATTTACTAAGGGTTGGTGTCACTTATTTATGTATTTACCATTTGTGTATTTTAATGAGTTTTTATTCATATATACTGTCTGTTTTTAATACTGGGCTCTTTGTCATTTCTTACTTATTTATAGTTAAGCCTCTTCAGATTGTGGTTATGTATCCTTTATCATTATATATTTTGCAAATATTTTCTTCTAATTTCCTAGGAATGATTTTACTCATTGTAATTTTTAACACATCATTTATATGATTATATATATGGTTGTAACAGTCCATTTCTTTGTTTATAACAAAAAATTCACAAGAAAATAAAATTTATTGTTTACAGTTTTGGAGGCTGGGAAGCCCAAATTCCAGAAAAAGATCTGGTGAAGACCTTGTTGGTAGTGACAGTTACATAGGGGTCTCACATGGCAGAGTGGCGGAGCAGAGAGAAAATCTCCTGTGCTGCCCTTTTAAAGCCCACAGACCACGCTCATGACCACCATTACTAATCCATTCACTAGGGCATGGTCCTCACAGTCTAATCAGCTTTTCCATGCCCCACCTTTCAATTATCATAATAGGATTTCCCACCCTCAACAGTTACAGTGGGGATTAAACTTCAGTGAGTTTTGGGGGTGGGGGGAATTCAACCTATAGCAGTGGTGAAAACTATCAAAATTCCATTCATAAATTCAGAATAGAGAAGATTTCTTCATGCTATTAAAAGAATTCTCTTATAATTTGTTTCAATGAATTTGTAGGGTTTTTTGAAGTTAGATATTTTTATAATTTATAACTTAAATAATGTATGAAGTAAGAATTTTTATCTCAAATGGCTAGAAGCCCCAAAATAACTGTTGAAAATCCCATTCAGTTGCTACTGATTCAAAATATCCCTGACAGCATGCAAAAATTGACAAAAAGCTATGAAGTTCTTTCTGGGCTCACTTTACTGGATCTTGTGATCCCATACGCTTTTAATTATTTTATCATCAGGGTATGTTTTTATAACTTAGATAATTTTCCCAATGAAATTTACCAAATTTCATTTACCAGATTAATTGGATCATATCGTGTGTTCACTCTTCCAAATAGAATTATGATGCTGAATATTTCATATTTGTCCCTTCAGATCCACTCTTTCTCTACTCTAGGATTTTGCCCTGGGAGTCCCATCTTTAGAGACTTCATGAACCAGCTTCCCTTATCTTGTGAATTTTTTGTTGTTGTTGTTGGATTTGGTCAACATGAGGCAAAGGGAGGAGGTTATAAAAGAGAGGATTTGAGGTACTTATTTTCCTATCTTCCTCTGTGAGGAACTGTAAACCTGTACCAAAGACCCCCTGCTGCTACAGGAAAGGGTTTAGAGCTACAGGTATAGACAGATTCTGATCATTCCTCCATCCCACTTTACCCCTCAGACCTAGACATGGCAATGGTTTTCCACTACTGATAATGTCTAGGTGCTTCACTTTCTATGTTACTTTCCCTTAACCTTACCCTCACTTTAGTAAATAGTCCTTCCCACAAACTCTCTTTTATCACCTCCATTTAATATTCTGTTTATGGCTAGATCCCTGAATGACACCTAGAATTTGCTTTTCAAGTCCCATAGGGCATTCAAGATTTTTATCAATATTTGTTGAATTCCCACATTAGTTTAGGTAGAATTACATGTTTACAATTTTCCAATCTAATTTGTATTTTTCAAGTTTTTTTAATACCATCCCCAAAAGCTATATAGTTTGCTTCACAAAGTGTTTGCACATATCTTGCTTAGCTCATTCTCGATATTTAATATTTTGATACTATTTTAAGTAACATTCCCCATCATTTTTCATAATTAATTATTGTTTCTTATATGAATTATGATTCATTGATTGTATTAAATGAAAACTAATTCTTGTTAATGTAGTAAAAAAGAAGTTTTGAGGAAAGTACTGGCATTTTACCCAAATTTAATTACTTTTAGGATGCCACAGTCAGAATAAAGTCAAATAACTGCTATACTCAAGATATTTATTCCATGGGGAACAGCAGTACTGAGCAAATTTGGGTCAAGTGTCTGATCCATGGGGGACTTCCTCTAGGAGGGGTAGATAAAACCAAAGAATTAGGTGACATCATCAAATGATTGAATTGATGCTAGGCAAGTGGAAACATTTAAAAGGAAACTTTTCAAATAACATAGGAATTGTATGACTACCATGTTCCAAAAATAGTTCTGATTCATTAATATAACCCTTTCTTTTTTCTAGCACTTATGTCAAATCTAAATATATATGGTAAGATTGGTAAATAAATAGATAGGTGTACATATTTAATTTCAATAAGATATTGTGTGTTAGAACAACTAAGCATGTATGTTCAGCCTGATATTCTGAATCAACATGCTACTTTCAGGTGACATTGCAAAATGACCTTATTTCCTAGGGTTCTTTAGAGAACTGAAAGAGATAATCTAACTTAATTTGTAAGACATAGTGCTTTATAAATAGCGAAAAATTAATACAAGAAAGTTACTTTCATATTTGTGTTAAAAAAGTTTTCAAAGTTTTCATTTCTGAAATCATATATTTTAGCTAGTTAATAGTGGTAATTGTCCATTTAATAATAATATACTGATTAGTTACTTCAACCTAATACTGCCTAACCATCTATGGAGATTTCAGTTCAATTACTTTAGCAGCATTGTTTCAGAGATGAATAAGCATATATGAAGTGGACTGGAGCAAGGAAGTACATGGATGACATGATGTGTTTGCTCATTTGCAACCAGTGTACAAGCAGATTAAATTTCTTCATTATTTGAGATAATGACTTACCTGATTAATTTCACAATAATTAATTTTTACTCATGATATATTCCACTTGGCATATATTAAATAATCTCAACAGGTGTAGGTAAATTGTTTACAGTGAAGGGATTTATCTTATTACACATTGGTTATTTAAATTCAAACTAGTTCAATCAATCTATATGACAATTCTGCAAAATCACATTTGAGTACACATACTGGTGATCCAACCTTCATCTTTGTGCATAATATTCTTCTGACAAAAAAAGTGAAAACTTTTATCTTTAATATTTTTCAAACAATCTTACATTTTTCCTTTAGGATTTATTTATTTTTTTGTTGTTGTTGTATATGTATTTTACTTTATTTTTTAAACTATTTTATTTATTTATTTTAAAATTTTTATTTATTATTAGCATATTCATTCTCACAAATCGTGATATTTCTTTATGCCCTTTGCCTGACCTATCATTTTTTGCCATGAAACAAGTCTTAATACATTTAAAAAGACTAAGATCATAGAAACTATGTTCTCTGACCACAATAACAGAAGCAAATTTAGGAAATTCAGAAATGTGCAGTAATTAAACAACAATCTCCTAAATAAACAATGGGTAAAAAGAAATATCGCAGGGAAATTAGAGATAAAAATCAAAGCACAACATATTAAAATTTATAGGATGCAGGGCACATGCAGTGCTTGGAGGAAAATTTATACTTGTAAACACCTATATCAAAATGCTACATTCTTTTTTAAGGTATTAATCTCTTTGTAAATTTCCTCCTTCATATCCTGGATTTTTTTTCTTGTTTCATTGTGTTGTCTGAGTCTTGTCCTATCCCAGTGAGTTTCCTTAAAATTGCTGCTTGGAATTCCTTTTCAGTCATTTCCAGGGTTTCTTGCTCAATAGGTTCTGGTATTTGAGAATTACTATATTTTGATGGTGTCATATTTTCTTAGGTTTTCATATTTCTAGTACACACACATTGAGGTCAAGTCATCTGGTAGAGCAGTTGCTGTTTCTACTACTCTGTAGCAGGCTTTAAGGAGATGTCCTTTTATTTTTCCAGTCTCTGCTTGTGAGTCTCCTTAGTCAATGTAGTTGAGTGTCTGGAAACCCACCTGCATAGTAGCTCTGGCTACTGCTATGGCGTCCACCACTTCTGTGGCAGCTGTGGCTGTGGCTGTGGCTATGGTCAGCCACCTGCATGGAAGTGGTGTATTTGGTGTGCTCCTAGGTATGGTGCCCTCGACTCCTGCCTTAGGACCCCAGGCATGCTCTATTTCTTGCCTCCAAAACAATCTTAAAATAATCTGATAATGACTATTTTCATTTTTAAAGTGTAATGTTAATGTTTTTCTTACTAATCCTCTTGTAATGTTATTTGTTGATTATTCTGAAACTGTTGTTTTCCTCTTAATCTCATTGCTTTTATATGTACAACAACTCCATGTAAACTGCTTACCTGTATTTTCTTCCAAATTGTTATTTCATTTTTAGGTTAATGATTAATCCACTTGAAGGAAATTTTGCCACATGATGTCAGGTTAAATATCTAACTTGAATTTTTTACCCATATGTACAGATTATTTCTCAAAACATTTTATTTTTTAAAAAATACTAGCCTTTTCTTATTGATGTGTGATACTCTATTATATACTATACACCATTCTTCTGCACATTAGTCCTATATAAGCTAACACCCTAATTACCCTAATTAAATCCCAAGCAAAAAGCATGAAATAGTTCTTAGAGCTTTTATAGGAAGTAAATTTATATCGTGAATAATGCATTTGTACACATCGAGGAAATACCTATAATTCTAGAAATATTCCCAAAGGAAATAATGAGGTAAATAGCTAAGAATTTATGTATTAATTCTATAAAACTGTGCATTTCTAATATTTCATGCAATATAAATGATAATCAGTAGGTAAATAATTAAATAAATCATGACAGTAAATAGGATGCATTATACCACCACCCGAATTAATAATTTTTAAAACAGCTAATAACAGGCAGTATGCTCATTTTATAATGTTCAATAAAAAACTTTAACTCTATAATATTCAAATTTGGTTTAAAATATACAAAATCTATTTGCTTCTGAATTTAAAATGTGGAAAAATAAAGAATAGGCTAACAATAGATGTTGACAAGAGTGTAATTGTAAGTTATACATGCTTTATACTCTTCTGTTTTCCCAAAATGTACACATTGGATTTACATTATTTTTATAATTAGATAAAATAAAACATTTTCTAAAATAACTTTCAAACAACTGATTCATAATATAGCATCTAAGAGAAGTTTACTATAATTACAGGATACAAATAAATTGGTTTCTAACCAAATGGCAGAATAGTAACTCCCAGACTTTCCTTCCTCCCATAGAGACACCAACTCAACAAAAATACACAGACCAATTTTCTTTGTGAGAAATTCACCTCTGCATAAAAATATCACATAGAGGCTGGCTTCATCCGTTTTGTGCCGTTATAACAGAATACCTGAAACCTGGCAATTTATAAAGAACAGAATTTTCTTTCATCTTAGTTCTGAAGGCTGGAAAGCTCAAGATCAAGGTACCAGCAGGTTTAGTTTCTGGTAAGGGCCTGGTCTCCACTTCCAAGAGAGCAACTTGAATGCTGCACCCTCCAGAGGAGGCAGAAATACTGTTCCTCACATGTCAGAAGAGCAGAAAGACAAGAGAGGGCAAGAGAGAGCAAGAGGGCTTAAAACTCACCCTTTTATAATGGCACCAATGTCACTCATAGGGATAAAGCTCTTTTAATACTATTAAAATGGCAAATAAATTGCAACATGAGTTTTGGATTGAACAAACTTTTGAACCATAACATTCTATCCCTGGCATGTTCTTCTCACATACATAATATATTCCTTCTATCCCAATATCCCCCAAAGAATTAATTCTTTCGTCATTAACTTAGAAGTCCAAGCCCAGAGTCTCATCTAAATCAGATGTGAGTGAGACTCAAGGCAACATTTAGCCTGAGTCAAATGAGTCAAATTCCTTTGAACCAGTGAAATCAAAATGAGTTATCTGCTTCCAAAATACTATGGTGGAACAGGCATAGGATGAACGTTACCATTCTAAAAGGGAGAAATAGGCAAGAATAAAGAGGCAACTAGTTCAAAGTAGGTTCAAAACTCAACAAGGCACACAACATTAAATCTTAAGAGTCCAGAATAATCTTTCACTTTATGTGCCACCTTCTGGACACTGGGCAGAAGACCAGGCAGCCAAAGACCTCAGGCAGCCAAACCTCTATGGACATGATGAGCTCAGCCCACACAGCAGCTCTCAGAGGTTGGAGTCTTGCGCCTACAGCTATCCCAGGCTGGTGGTGCACACTGATAGCTCTGTAGTTCTGGGGTCTTGGAGGTGGACCTGCCCCCATGGCTCCACTAAGCATTGCCCTGGTAATGGCTTTCTGCAGCAGCTCCAATTCCACAGTTCTATTGGGAATTGCCATAGTTCTCTGTGGGGAATCTACCCCTACAACAAGCTTCTGCCTGAACCCCCAAGGTGTCTATAATACCATTTGAAATTTGGGTAGAGGAAGCCATGGCTCCACAGCTCTTGAATTCTGTGAACCTGAATTAACATACATGGATGCCACCAAGGTTTACAGTATGTGCCTTCTGGAGTGACAAGTTGAGCCACTGAATTGGCAAAAAAATGTTTGCAAACCATACATGCAGTAAATAGTTAACATCCAAAAATATAAGGAATTCCTACAACTCAATAGCAAATAAAACAAATAACCCTTTTTTTAAAAATGTGGGCAAAGAACTTGAATAAATATTTCTCCAAAGAAGACATACAAATGTCCAACAGGTATAGGTAAATATGTTCAACATCACTAATCATCAGAAAAATGCAAATCAAAATCACAAAGAGATATAACCTTACATGTGTTGGGTTGGCCATTATCAAAACAAGGAACAAACAAGCAACCAGAAAATTACAAGTATTGATGAGGATATAAAAACCTGGAACCATTGTGCATTGTTGCTGGAAATGCAAAATGTAGCAGCTACTATGGAAAACAGTATAGAGTTTCTTCATGAAAAGAATTAAGGAACAGGCCTGCCCACTGACTTAGTGGGCACCCAGATGAGTGCCAGTCCCGTTCACCAAACCTGCTAGTCCACAGCCAAGCCACAGAGAGGCCCACACACTGACAGAGCAGGAGCCAAGAAAGCCCACTTCACACTCAAATTCATTAATAAAAGAAGAGTCGCCAGCAGAGCCTATAAATAGAGGAAGTCTTTCCCCTCAGAGCCAACTCCAGAGTAATAGAAGAAACAAGCATCCTAACAGATAGCCAAACATCAGCCTAAAGATACTAGAACTACAAATAAAAAGGAAGATATGACACCACCAAAGGAATATGATAATTCTCAAGTACAAGACCCCATACAGCAGGAAATCGTTGAGATTTCTGAAAAGGAATTCTGAGCACTGATCTTAAGGAAACCCAAAAAGATAAGAGAAGAATCAATCAGAGAACACAATGAAAGAAGAAAAAATACCAGGATATGAAGGAAGATATTAACAAAGAGATCAATACCTTAAAAAAAGAATGTAACAGAACTCCTGGAAATCAAGGATTCACTCAGTGAAATAAAAAACAGAACAGAAAGCTTGAGCAGCAGGCTAGAGCAAGTAGAAAAAGAATCTTAGACCTTGAAGATGGTCTTTTTGAAATAACCCAAGCAGACAAAAAAAAAAAAAGGAAACAAGAATTTTTTAAAAATTTAGAAAATCTGGGCCGGCCCGGTGGCGCACTGGATGAGTACGCCGCTTGGGAAGCACGGCGGCGCGCCCGCCTGAGGGTTCGGATCCCACATACAGACCGGTTCCCGCTCACTGGCTGAGCGAGGCGCGGGAGCAACACCGAGGGTTGCAATCCCGTTGCCGGTCCCCGGTCTGGTACGGGGGCAACGCTGAGGGTTGTGATCCGTTGCCGGACACGGAAAAAGATAAAAAAGACAAAAAAAAAAAAAATTTAGAAAATCTAAGAGAGCTAGCAGACAACCTCAAGTGCACAAACATCCAAATCATTGATATTCCGGAAGGGAAGGAGAAAGGAAAAGGCATTGAAAACCTATTCAAGGAAATAATAACAGAAAACTTCCTAGGAATATGGAGAGATGCAGACCTTCAGATCCAGGAAGCCGACAGATCCTCAAACAGATTCAATCCAAAAAGATCCTCTCTAAGACACATTATGGTCGAACTGGCAAAACTCAAAGACAAATAGAGAATTCTAAAATCAGCAAGAGAAAAGCATCAAATCAATAAGGGATCCCCTATCAAACTAACAGCAGACTTCTCAACTGAAGAAAATGGAATGATATATTCAAAAGGCTAAAAGAAAAAAAAATGCCAGCCAAGAATTATTTACCTAGAAAGGTTTTCCTCCCAGAAATGAGGAAGAAATAATGATTTCCCAGACAAACAAAAACTATGGGAGTTTGTGACCACACGACCAGCCCTGCAAGACATACTCAAAGCAGTCCTGCATCTGGAATCTGAAAAATAATAATCACTATCATGGATTTACAAGAAATTGCAAATCCTGTCATTAAAGCCAAAATGTAAACAAGAAAGAGAAAGATACTGCAAAAGCAATACTAAGAAGTAAGTTTATCGCAATAAATACTCATATCAAAACAATGGAAAGACTTCAAATAAATAACCTAACACTATGCCTCAAACATCTAGAAAAACAACAATCCAATCCAATCCTAAAACTAGGAGATGGAAAGAAATAATTAAGATGAAGGCAGAGCTAAGTTAAATAGAAACCCTTAAAAATAATTTTAAAAAATCAACGAAACAAAAAGTTGCTTTTTTGAGAAAATAAACAAAATAAACCATTAGCTAGATTAACAATAGAAAGAGAGAGAGAGAGACCCAAATAACAAAAACCAGTAATGAAAAGGGATACATTACAACCAAAATCACAGAAATATGAAGAATCATTACAGATTATTATAAACAACTGAAAGCCAACAAATATGAAAACCTAGAGGAAATGAATACATTTGTGGACACATACAAACTACTAAGACTAAACCAAGAAGATACAGAAAACCTGAACAGATTCATAAAACAAGCAATGAGATTGAAACAGTAATTAGCAGTCTTCCAACAAAGAAAAGCCCAGGACTGGATGGCTTTATACCTGAATTCTATCAAACCTCTAAAAAGAACCAATAGCATTTCTCTTCAACCTTTTTCAATAAATTGGAGCAGAGGTCATTCTCCCAAACTCATTCTATGAGGCCAGTATCACCCTGAAACCCAAAATAGATAAAGATACAACAAAAGAAGAAAATTACAAGCCAATATCCTTGATGAACATAGATGCAAAAATTCTCAATAAAATATTAGCAATCAGATTGCAGTAACACCATAAAAAAATTATACACCAAGATCAAGTGGGATTCATCCCAGACATGCAAGAATGGTTCAACATATGCCAGTCAATAAATGTGATATACCACATCAACAAAATCAAGGACAAAAACCATATGATTATCTCAATAGATGCTTAAAAGCCATTCGACAAAATTCAGCATTGCTTCATGGTAAACACTATCAGCAAATTAGGTATAAAGGAAATTATCTCAACACAATAAAATCCATTTATGACAAACAGATTGCCTATATCATTTTGAATGGACGTTAATGGATATTAAGAACAGGAACAAGATAAGGGTGCCCACTTTTACCACTCCCATTTAACATTCTATTGTAAGTACAAGTGAGAGTAAATGGGCAAGAGAAAGAAATAAAGGACAGCCAGATTGGAAAAGACAAAGTCAAACTGTTACTGTTGGCAGAGGACATGATCTTACATATAGAAAAACCTATAGACTCTACCAAAAAACTCTTACTGCTGATTCACAATTTCAGTAATGTTGCAGAATGCAAAATCCACAACCAAAAATCAGTAGCATTTTTATACACCAGTTACGAACCACCAGCAAAAAATGAAATCAAGAAAGCAAGCCCATTTACAATAGTTGCCCCCCCAAAAAATGAGGAATCAATTAATCAAGGAGAAGAAAGATCTCTATAATGAGCACTACAAAACACTACTGAAAGAAATTAAAGAGGACACAAAAAGGTGGAAAGACATACCATGCTTTGGATGGGAAGAATTATCATCATGAAAATTTCCATTCTACCGAAAGCAATCTACAGATTCAGTGCAATCCCCTTGCAAATACCAAAGACGTTCTCCAAGAAATAAAAAAAGCAATCCTAACATTCATGTGGAACAACAAAAGACCCCAAATAGCCAAAGCAATCCTTAGGAAAAAAAAAAAAAAGTAAAAAGCTAGAGGCACAATACTACCAGATTTCAAATTATATTACAAAGTGATTATGACCAAAGCAGCATGGTACTGCCATGAAAACAGACACTTGGATCAATGTAACAAAATAGAAAACCTGGGAATCGACCCACATACTTACAACCAACTGATTTTTGACAAAGGTAACAGGAACATACATTAGGGAAAAGACCGACTCCTCAATAACTGGTGCTGGGAAAATTGGACATCCATATGCAGAAGGATGAAATTGGACCTGTACTTCTCACCATATGCCAAAATCAACTCAAAATGGATTAAAGACTTAAATCTAAGACCCCAAACCATAAAATTACAAAATGAAAACTTATGGGCAACACCTCCGGAGGGAGGAATGGGCAAAGACTTTATAAGACCCCCAAAGCACAAGCAACAAAAGAAAAAATAAACAAATGGAATTATGTCAAACTAAAAAACTTCAGCAGAGCAAAGGAAACAGTCAACAGAGAAGACAATCTACAGAATAGGAGAAAATATTTGCAAACTATATGTCTGACAAGGGATTAATATCCAGAATATATTAATATACTCAAACAGCTATACAGAAAAAAATCCAATTAAAAAATGGACAAAGGAGATGAATAGACATTTTTCAAAGGAAGACATACAAATCTCTGACAGGTACATGAAGAAATGCTCAGCATCACTAGTCATCAGAGAAATGCAAATCAAAACCACATTGAGATACCATCTCACCCCAGTTTAGCCATTTTTAAAAAGACTGAGATTAACAAATGCTGCTGAGGATGCAGGGAAAAGGGAACTCTTCTCCACTGTTTGTGGGACTGTAAATTAGCACGGCCATTATGGAAATCAGTATGGAGGTTCCTCACACAACTACAGAGAGAGCTGCCATATGATCCAGCAATCCCACTACTGGGTATATATGCAAAGGAATGGAAATCATCATGCTAAAGGGATGCCTGCACCCCACGTTCATTGTAGTAGCTATATTTACAGTAGCCAAAATATGGAACAAACTTAAGTGTCCATTGATGATGACTAGGTAAGGAAAATGTGGTGTATATAGACAATGGAATCCTACTTAGCCATTAAAAAGAATGAAACTCTGCCATTTGCAGCAACATGAATGAGTATGGAGAAAATTATGTTAAGTGAAATAAGCCAGACAAGGAAAGAGAAATACCATATGTTCTCACTCATTACTGGGTGCTAAGAAAAAAGGAAGGGAACAGAAGGGAATGGAAGGAAAGGGAAGGGAATGGAGGGGAGGGGAAGGCCGGCAGGGAGGAAGGGAGAAAGAGAGAGAATGAGCCACAGTAATATGTTGATCTTTCAGAAAAAAAAGAACAAATCTAAGGATACTAGAGATGGGGGGAAGTAGTGAGAGGATTTGGGGAGTGATAGGTTGGGTAAAGGGCATAAAGAAAAATCATGAATTGTAATAATGGATTTGCTAATAATAAATACTTAAAAGAAATAAAATAGAACTACCATGTAATCCAGCTAGTCTACTTCTGGATTTCTATCCAAAAGAGTTGAAATCAGTATCTCAACAAAATATTTACACTACCATGTACATTGCAGCATTATTCACAATAGCCAAGTAGTGGAAACAACCCAAATGTCTATTGACAAATTAAAATGTAAAGAAAATGTAGTAATTCAGCTACAAAAAAGAAGAAATGACTGTCATATTCTACAACATGGAGGAATTTTGAGGACATTATGTTAAGTGAAAAAAGCCAGTCAATGTAAGAAAAATACTGCATGATTTCACCCAAATGAAGCATCTAAAGTAGTCAAACTCACAGAAGTAGAAGTAGAATGGGTTTTCCAGGAGCTGCAGTGAGGGGTAAATGGCAAATTGCTGTTCAATGAGTAGAAAGTTTCAGGTACACAAGATGAAAACATTCTAGAGATCTATTAAACAATATTGTGCTTATAATTAACAATACTGTACTCTACACAAAAATTGTTAACAGGATAGATCTCAAGTTACGTGTTTTTTATCACAATAAAAAATAAACTAAAAATTGTTTTAAAGATTTAATCTCTTAGTTACTATAAGTTTTTTGTCATTAGTTTTCCATCTACACATAGCCATCCACACACACACACACACACACACACACAGACACACATACGCACACACACATTTTCCTGTGAACAAAAAGAAAATTCAAATGTATGAGATCTTGTTGATCAATCATTGTTGACCTAAAAGAGATGCCACATAATTTTAACTCTTGACAAAATAATTTGCCTCTGTTGAAAACTCCAGAATTGTGATCACACACAATGTGTTTACAGATACCACTAAAAATAGTCTCAGAAATATTTTCAAATTTTTTACAGAGGTGTTGAAAATGTAAGTTACTTGCCAAGTTTAAAGACTGGATCTTATTGCCCTTTCTAACTAATTCCATGGAAACAAAAATAACCAAATTAGTTAATTTAATTAAACAAGTAGCATGAACTTCCTATCATGTACAAAACACTATTAATGTTTTCTTTAAAAAATCCTGAAATATTGTTAACTTTACAAGGCAAATGACAAGTTAAGTCCAAATAACAGAGTTAAATTGTATTCAAATCAAATCAATTTTTAATTTCCTCTCTTTTGGAGTTAAAAGAACATCTATTACAGTGTCATGCAATGCAAACAGCAGACACAATATTTTTTTGTTCATATGGTGTGAAATCTGGACTTGGTTTTGAAATGTGTTATTATTCTCAGAACATTTCAAGCTAGGGGACATAATTGTTTTCAGTTTTATGCAGATCATCTTAAATAGTGCAATTAGAAAGAGAAGGAAAAAGACGAAATTTTGTTAAGATATCAAGAACTTCAGACAAAATTCAATACAAGAAAGTCAAATAAATTATACAGGCTCATACCTTTATCATCTCTTTGAGCATAATATGAACATTTATGATCTGCACTGAATCTTTTTCCTGATTGGTTAATTCAAGCACTGTTAATTTTATTCTTCCAAAACACTGTTATTTTGCAGTAAATCAATATTTACTCATTGAAATGGAAATAATTAAATTGAGGTAAAATATGTCAACTTTCTATAACTTAATGTATTTGGCAATTAACCTAATGAAAGAAAGTGTATTTTCCCTGTGGCTACAGAATTCTGGTAATAGCTTTGTTCTTATATCCTATAACTTTTCTTTGAATACTAGAAATTTTCCAGTGAGGTGAAATTATCTTATGTTTGTTCATTTATTATTCCTCAAATGAAACTCATAAAGGTTATTTTATGAGTGCCCTGCTGAGTTCCATTTATGTGAGGTAAGAACTCTACAACTATTTTCAATGTAGAAGAGAATTGTATTCATTATTGTTGGTTTTATTACTGCTATTCGCCAGGCATTTAGAACAATGTGAAAAAAACCTCACAGGAACATGAGGCCTTTTATTGGGCACTGGTTTTGATATCTGCATTGGGCATCTCTATTTGCACATCAAGCATTCGTTTATTACCACTGCCTTGCTTTCTCCTCTGCTACCCCACTCCTGAAACTATTCTCTTGAAGGTAACTAGTGTCATTCTAAATGTAAAATAAAATGCTGCTTTTCTAAGTCAATACCTTTCATGTCCTTTCTGCATTAAAGGCCACCTCTTTCCTGATATCTTCTCCTCCCTTGATTTATACTAGCACTACTTTCTACACATACTATTGTAAACATATTGGTCTTATTTTTATGACCTTATGATTTGGCTTACTCTTCTTTTAATTGCTTAAAAACTCCCCACTTTAAGTTACTTTCATTAACTTTATTCTCCTCTCTTTATTATGAGCCTTGGACCTCTCAGTGCTCTAACAAGTTTGGGTGTCAGTCTTCCATATAATGAAGGACAGGGTGCTACTCCCAAAGCAGGAGTATACCAAGGTGTGATTGAAATCATTTACTATGACTGTCTGTCCTCCTTATCTTAAATTTGACTGAGGCTCTGCCAACACCGTGTTGCAATAGATATTTCTGAGATTGTGTCAATTCCTGTATTGATTTCAGTTTTCCAAATCTCCATCTGTCTGTCTGTCTCTCTCTTTCCCTCTTTCCACTCTCCCTCCTCAGGGTGTTTGCCAGATATTTCAATCTCATTTTCTTTATTTCTATATCATTCTCTTATTGACTGCCTTCAGTCTCTCTCATGGAGGGTATACACAGCATCCTTGCTTATAAGGAGACCACCCAAGTATGGAAACAATCACCCAAAATGATTAGCAGAAACAATCTCTTACGTGCACACAGGGATGAAAATAGTTTCTGTTCCTATCAGTTAGAGTGTTAACCCTCAAAACATATAGAGCATTAGATAGAGTATGCAGAAGAGTTTAGCCTCAGTAGTGGTGAAAATTAGACCTAAACTAAACACTGTCCTAATCCTGTCTAAGAAAGAATAAAAGCAAGACATGAAAATATAAAACTGCTACTGAGTGCTTAATAGTGTCCAAGAACAAAGCTCAAAAAAACTTATTTAAAAAAAACCTCAATATTAAACAAAATAAAATTTAGAATACCAGAATCTAATGCAAAGTTACAAAGCAAATAAACATGTATATGTGACCCACAGTAAATAGGAAAATAAGTTGATTAAAAGAAACCCAGAAGCGACATAGATGATGGAAGACAGTGAATGAAGACAGTGAGTGAATGAAAATCAATATTACACATACATCTTATATGTTTAAGAAGTTGATGGAAAAATAGAATTTTAAGTATAAACACAGACAATGTAAAAAAGATCCAAATTGGGGCCGGCCCGGTGGCGCACTGCTACAGTGCGCCGCTTGGGAGTGCGGCAGCGCTCCTGCTGAGGGTTCGGATCCCACATACAGACCGGTTCCCGCTCACTGGCTGAAATTGGGGCCGGCCCGGTGGCGCACTGCTACAGTGCGCCGCTTGGGAGTGCGGCAGCGCTCCTGCTGAGGGTTCGGATCCCACATACAGACCGGTTCCCGCTCACTGGCTGAAATTGGGGCCGGCCCGGTGGCGCACTGCTACAGTGCGCCGCTTGGGAGTGCGGCAGCGCTCCTGCTGAGGGTTCGGATCCCACATACAGACCGGTTCCCGCTCACTGGCTGAGCGAGGTGCGGGTGCGACACTGAGGGTTGCGATCCCGTTGCCGGTCCCGGTCCGGTACGGGCGCGACACTGAGGGTTGCGATCCGTTGCCGGACACGAAAAAAGACAAAAAGGGAAAGAAAAAAAAAAAGATCCAAATTGAATTTCTAGAGATTAAAAACTAAAATGTCTGATATGAAAAATGTAATGGATGAGATGTATAGTACATTAGACATTGCAGAAGAAAAGATTGGTGGAGTTGAAAACATGTCAATAGTGATTATCTAAAATAAGACACAGGAGGAAAAAAGAATCAAGTACACACACACACACACACAAAAATAGAGCAACAGTGAGATATGGGACAAATTCAATGAGTCTAATATATATGCTTTTGGGGGTACTACCAAAAAAAGAGAAAGCAGGCATTTGGAAAAGTAAATTTCAGGAATATTTAGAATTTCAGAATACATAATAAACTATCTTTTCCTTACTATTTTGAAATGACAGCTCTATATTACACCAAACTCTCATATTTTTTATTACTTAGTCCTCCAATTAATCTGCCTATCACATAAAATATTTGATTTATGTTACATTCTCTTAGTATTTAAAATGTATTTCCTAAGTATTTTTGCTTATTCAATAAAAAAAAAATTCCAATTGCTATTTTCTTAAGTTCATATTGGGCTAATAAATTTAGTGAAAAAAGACATCTTTTCTGTCAGTAATGTGCTTTCCATTCAAGAACAAGCTCTGTATCAATTGTTTCCTTATTTTATATAACTGTTGACTTTTATTCTTTAATATAATATCTTCATTTTTCATGTTATTTCTGGATATTAATATTTTGTTTCCTGTTATAAATGCAATTTTTCCTTTAAATTTTATAAATTGTTGTTACAAATGTTTAAATATTAATTTTACAACATGTCACCTCTCTTAATTCCATATATTCTAATATTCTTAACTTTTCACAAATATTCAACTGTAATAATATAGTCGGAAAATGATATTTCCTCCCCCCTTTTATGAGTTTCTGCTTCTTATTTTACTTTAAAAATGTTAGCTAGCTCATCACTTTAGCAACAATGCTTTTTGTGTTTATTGTTAAGAATGTAGCTGACTACTTTTTTGAGATACAGATCATTTTATCATATCATGGAAGATTTCACCTATTTTTTTTATTAGGAATGTGTGTAAGAAATAGATGATTTGCTGGGCTGGCCCGGTGGCGCACTGCTACAGTGCGCCGCTTGAGAGCGCTGCGGCGCTCCCGCCGAGGGTTCGGATCCCACGTACAGACCGGCCGCTCACTGGCTGAGCGAGGTGCGGGCACAACACCGAGGGTTGCGATCCCGTTGCCGGTCCCGGTCCGGTACGGCACGACACTGAGGGTTGCGATCCGTTGCCGGTCACGAAAAAAAGACAAAAAGGAAAAAAAAAAAAAAGAAATAGATGATTTGCCTCAAATGTTTTTAGCTGCCATGAAGATGAAGATAGAAGATATGTATGCTTTTTCTCCGTTGACTTATATTTTAGATAAATATAGTAATAGCTTGTGTGTTTGTGTTTTTTTTTTTAATTTGAGATAGCTCAATTCCTAGAATGAACCAACTTCAGTTTGGTGTATTATGCTTCAAAGTGGTGGCAGATCACGTTTTCCAATTTAATTTTTTGGGTGTCTATTTGATATTCACATTTCACATTAATGGTCTTTTGGGTATTATCTTTGTATATTTTAGCTTCCATGTTATACTGAATTTGAAAGAGAATATTGGTATCATCTGCTCATTGAAAACTTAATCAAATTAACTAATTTGGGGCATATTAAAATATTCATATTATTACTACAGTGTGCTTTTGGTATTCAGTGAGGATCTCTCCAGTATTCCAGAAGACGCTGCTAAGTCATCTAAGACAAACGAAGTAAAATCATCAATTTAGAATAGAAAATGCAAGGTACAAAATGGGAGTTAACACAGTTTTTTGCCTTGGTATACTATCCTTCAAATTATTTTGGTCGTTAACATATTTTCTGCACTGTCATTATATAGAAAGGATAGCTAAGGTGCTAAATTTATATGACTTTTAATCTTATTTTTTCATATCTCTTTTATTTATTTAAGAACAAGTAATTTTAAAAGGCTGCATGTTACTTTTTTAATCTAGTAAAGAGAAGATAAGAACAAAGTGTAATGTGCCAGGTCTCCATGAGATTAACAAAAACATCACTTTTTCTCAAAGATACCCCACGTTATGCAGGACACTGAATAAATGTTAGAGGTAGTTTGCTAAGTGATACTCTGTGGTTCACATGCATAAAAAAGTTTGTTATTGAAGAATATGTTCAAATAATGTACATTATATATCTTCTCCTTAAAACTGTATCATAAATATTTGAGAAATAGAATGAATAAATAAGGAACTTCTTGAGAGTAACTGCTCAAGAACATAAAATTGTTCTGTGATGCCTGAATAATTATCATTGTGGTATTCATATACATGTCATTTCTTGGATAGTAACCCAAATTTGATTTATATTTTACATTTTATGGCAAATATTTTCTTTAGATAAGTTCCAACAATACTTTCTCAAATAACATTTGTCAAACAAATGTAAGCGAACTAATATTAATGTAATATGTACCCAAAGCAGCACACATCTCAAGTTCAATATCACGTTTACTTTTCTAAAATAGGTATATGGTATTTTAATATAAAATGCAAATCTTTCTGGGTGAAGAATAGCTTAATGTTAAAATAAACATCAAAAAATAGTTCTTCCTTCACAAACATGGTCAAAAATCAAATAAAAATAATTCAGAAAACAAAAAGTATGCTATTTGAGAAGTTTAAGCAGAATAACTATAGCATTAAATCCTAAATTTATTAGAATGCTTAAGTTTTCTGTGAGTAAATACTAATCTCACAGCTGTAACTATCTCCCTAAAAACTCCTATAAGATTTGGGAATTTAGACCAAAAGAGAAATGCAGGTCTTTGACATGGCTGCCCTCTACTGACCCAACATTTGTCTTGTTTCAAGAAAGGACTTTTATGGAGTATTACTATCTGAAACTTCTGAGTCTTCTAAAATGCTAGATGTAGTAAACACACCCAAACAACACAATTTTTACTAAATTTCAAAACTCAACATGTTAACTTATAGACAATTAATTACTAACGGCACTCATTTGCGTGAAGAAATGCAAGTATTTAAAATAGGAACTAAGAATGTTATAGAAATGAGAGATAGATTATCCCTTGCAGAGTATTATTTTTCTCTTTTTATAAGCAACATGAATATCCACTATATTTAGTAGAATCTGAAGATCTCTTCATTTTTGCCACTAACTCATCAATTGATGAGCTTTGAACAAACGTGTTGGGATCCAAGATATATAGAAATGCCACTGGTATATTCAGGAGTGGCACTTTTCAAAGGGATCAATCCAATCATGTGGTTATTATTCCAAGAGAATACAGAACATTGTGCATATGTAACCCACACAGAGCAATAAGAAATGGTTAAATGAAAGCACCGCAACCTTAGAGCAAGTCCTCATTTTGTGAAAAATAGATTATAACCTCAAATTACTGATACAGTGCTTTGAAGAGAAAGAAAGCAACAAAAGAGTAACTGCTTTTGAAAAATGGGAAAACTTGCAGGTATTGCTCAGTCCAGGAGATGATTGATTATAGATGTAAATATACATATATAGGTAAAGATAATATAGATATACATATAGATACAGAACAGACACAGATATTGATAGATACAGATAAATACAGACTTTTGCCTTGCTGAAACTCTGGAAGTCTATAAAATCTTTTCTTATCATAGTACTCTTGAGCGGGACTCTCTATATTTAGAGAGTCCAGAAAATTCACACAGGGGATTATATTTCCTTAAGTCATATGTGAGCAGTTACAAACAGAAATGCACAAAGCAAGATCACCAGAAACAAAGTTGTCTCTGAGAAATTGGAAGGGAAATCTATAATTTAAAGGCTGATCCTAATAGCATATAGCTCAAATTTTAGGTAGCAGGAAATGACAGGTGTGTTGATGGTTAAAGTGGGATACAGAAGCAGAGATGATTTGGGATCAAGAAGAAAATAGAATAGCAAAGAAGATAAAGCACATCCAGGCCCCCAAAGAAACCGTCCTGTCACTAAGTCTGCCAAGTGCTGCGTGGATACTTTAAAGATGACGATATAATGTCAGAATCCCGCGTGAACGAAACATGTATTTCTGTTGCTTCATCATCTCTTTAGAGACACATTCATCCCCTTTGGCAGCCCAGGGGTTCAAGGAGGACTTTACCAATTCCCAGGGGAAAGTCCATGAGGCAGCAATAGCTGAATAACACATTCCATCCCCCAGCCAGAGTGGATTAATTGTTCAGGATCTGCATGTGACTCTAACCCAGCCAATCAGTCACACTAGAGTTTTCCTGGAACAATCAGGAAAAGAGACTTTTTCACAGGAATTGTTGGCTGCGAGGACAATGTAGCTATTTTTTTCAGAACACGGAAACATGCTGGAGAAGGAAACTAACACAAAGCAAATCAGAATCAAGGATTAGAAAATAGAATCCTAGCGATATTAGTTCAACTCTTTGGGTCCAGGCATTCATGAATTTAAATGCCTGAATTCCCAAGTTATATAAACGAGTAAATTATTTTTTGTTTATTGTTAATTTTTTTCTCTTGCTTCATTGAGTCATTTCTGTTATTTCAAAAGAAAGATATCTAATCAAACATATTGAAGTTAGAATTCATCGAAGCTTTCTTGGAATATCCGTGCTAGGTTCTGATCACTTAAGTTTTCAACAAAAATTCTCTTAACCAGACTTCATTTCACAAATCTGCCAAATTAACTGACTCTGTAAAGCATGAGCCACACCCAGGGCCTATTGAATACTTGCAGATAGTAAATTATACTTTCATATCCTCACATGCTTCAGTTACTGCCAGGTAAATTGTATTCTTGCCAGCAGTCAGTTGTATTTATTCCAAATGCTGTTCATATCGTTTGCATTTGTATTGTAATTACAAATTTTAATAAAATATAAAACCAATAATTATTTTATGTGAAAGAGAGGTCATGTTATCATAAAAACTAAGATTAACCTGTTAGAAAGACCTAAAAATTAGGTTGTAAAATAAGTACCCTAATTAGAAATAAGTAAGAGTCTGAGAAAAACAAAATAAAATTTTAGCTTTCACAAAAGATTTTATTTCCTGTCCCTCTTTAAAGGAATTTATATTAGAATTCACAAATGTTCAAAAAAAATGCCAATCTCCAATGAGTGGATCCATACTCAAGGAAGAAGCCTTCACACTCCAACAAAACACAGGAAATAATAGATATACATGGTAAATATTTTAAATTAAAATTAAATACTTAAGCTAGGTATATGTCATTTTTTATGATTCTTTAATATTTTTTTCAATTAAGTGGCCATCTAGTAGTTTTACCATACCAACACATCTATACATTTTGAGCCTCTTAAAAGTTAATTTGCCTACCTTCCAATTCAACAATGCATATCTTTAGATTTTTTTTTTTTTTCAGTTCTTCAATAGGGGTTTAAGGTGAATGAGAAAAGGCACTATTTCTGATGATTCTACAGAGTTCTGGGTTTTATATATTCTAAATGTTTATCGATTGATATAATTTGTTTACATTATAACATGATTTGTCTATGTATAATCTCTGCATATATATACATACATGCACAAAAAATAAACATACTGTTAAACTAATTTCTATGCCTGAGAATAGTATTAATAAAGTCAATTCGTAAATATTTTAAAATACTTTATAATTCATTAAACGCTATAATAATATTGATCTTTTTTACATATTTTTTAAACTGCAAATAGTACTCACTCATGGATGACTGATTTATATGTGTTCTTCACGTATTAACATTCACCTAGTTAAATCAAGTGTCCAAGGGGCTAAGAAAACTTTTCTTGTTTCACTTCCACTATTTTTTTATTTTTCATTTTTTTCCTCCATAT
Organism: Galeopterus variegatus; assembly: GCF_000696425.1. Taxonomy (NCBI): domain Eukaryota; kingdom Metazoa; phylum Chordata; class Mammalia; order Dermoptera; family Cynocephalidae; genus Galeopterus; species Galeopterus variegatus. Next base: position 168,230 of record NW_007730621.1, read on the forward strand.
TTCCAGCCCCTGTATGTCTATTTATAACACAAGATCGGGCATATGGTGTCAGGATGTTATATGTAAAAGTAGAAAGTGAAGGAGGAATACAGGCCACAACCCAGGGTTGTGTGGATTGTTCACTGCGCAAGGGCACCTGGCTGCATGGGTTAGTGTGGCTGAGATCCAGCTCATGACCCGATCACCATGCTGTGTGCCTTGGCACAGGGCTGCATCTGCCAAGAGAAAGTAGGGCCTTTTTCTAATTTACACACAGGTGACATTTGGGCTGGGACAATTTCCATAGCTACATCCTCACTCTGTCTCACATTTGGACCGAGTTTTCAGTCCTCATTCTGTTCTTCTCTAACAAACCAGGAACCCAATAATCTTTATCAAATTTACAATTTAAACTCTCTTTAATCTTAGGTTTCCTGGGAAATGTGTTGGAATCTAATTCAGGACTGTGTGTACCCAAAGATTTATCACTTCATTTACATGAAAAGTAAGAAAGGCCTAAGGGACAAAAAGAAGGGGATGGAATCTCGTGAGGAGTTTTTTAGCCACATTTCTATTTCTTACTGTTTATTGTAGCAATAAAAGTTCCTTGAAACGTCCAACAGTTCAGGTTTTCTTCTGAAAGAGAGAGCAGGGGAAATTCTATAAACTGCACTGTCATCTAACAAGAGTGTGGGAACTAGAGGAGCCTGGCCAGGAGCAAGAGCAGGTAGTAAGTGTGGAAAGAGATGAAAGAAAGTTAATCCCCAGGGCACTCCAGGCAAATAAGTGGAATAAGTGAAACAGGGACCCGACTTGAGTTTAAGAAAAAAAATTTCCGAATGTTTGTACTGCTTGGAGTCATGATACTCCTACCTCTGCTAACACATAGGCAGTTGCTCCAATCACTAGAAAATCTTCTGAAGAAATCGCATACTACGACAGAAAAAAGATTCACTTTCACATTAGTTAGTTCTGAATTTCAATATGACATTTACTAAAAGTCTAACCTTGGAAAGGTAAATTTTTGTGTTTTAGTTGCCATACTAATTAAGTGAGTATACTTACCTGATAGAAGTTTTTGAGAAATAAATGAGACAATATGTGTGAAAGTAACTAGAAAGCAGCTGACACAGAATAGATGTTCAATAAATGCAATTTTTTCCCTTGTCCAATCTGCTGGACAGTGACAAAACCTACACAGATTTGAAACTAAAGGAATACTCATTTACATTACATTATTCAATGGATCGGGATGGTAGCGGTTGTGATGTGAAGTGTAGCCCTTTATTTTCAGAAGCAGAGAATATTTTTACGTCCTCCATCATGAGGTAACATGTATTAACAAAGTCTTGTGTGTTGTCCTAGGAACCTCAGCAGCTAATACAATTTTCTTAGGGAGAGGGGAGTATTATAGGTTCCAAATATATGATGTAATGAATATATAGTCTATTAGCAATTAAGGAGTGGCACTGTGAAATATAAAATTACTATAAAAAAGTATAGCAATGTAGTTATCTTAACATTAATAATCAAATTTATAAAATAATTGGAGATTTATTTCTCAAATAAATTGTTAAAAGATGCCTTTAAATACTAAGTTCCCTGAAGTATTTAGATATAGTTTAGCCTGTACAAATTCTATATTAATAATTTCAGAAATATAAATATCACTTTATGAGGTCCATTAACATCCAGGAAGATGAAGATTTGTGGTATTTCAATAGTTCTAGTTATTAGTCTAATATAGTCTATTTAAAAACAAAAATAAAAATATTATATGTAAATATACCTTCATTTTCTTGAGATAATCTTGTCATGCACACACACTCACCAATGTATCTATAAATGTGGGATTTCAGAGAAATTGAGGACATTCAAATGTCAGAGTAAGAAGAACAAACCTATAATAATATGGTTTACTTTTTTACCTGTAGTCACTTTTTAGGAAATAGTCAAGAAAGTGATTTATAAGGTTTTTGCCTTTTTTTCTGTTTTTCAGTATCGGAAATAGTATTGCATGTTCTAAGACTGGTATCAAATATGGTATCCACTAGCCACATGAGCTATTAACCACTTGAAATGCAGCTAGGCCAAAGGGATGTGTTCTACATGTAAAATACACACTGCATTTTGAAGACTTAATATGATGTCTTAATACAAAAAAAAAGGATGTAAAATATCTAATTGGTAATTTTTATATTGATTATATATTCAAATTTGATATATTGAATTAAATAAAATATATTACTGAATTTAAATTCCATCTGTTCATTTTTACTTTTTTAAATGTAGCTACTAGAAAATTTTAAATTACATATGTAGCTTACATTATATTGGAAAGCATTCTTCTAAGATTCATACTTCCTCAAAACTATATATTATTACATTATGGCAGTACTTCAAAAAGTTCATGGAAAAACAGAATTGAAAGAGAATATGAATTTTTCCAAGAACTTTTTGAAATACCCTGGCATAATACTTTATTAATTAGAACCTAAATGTTATGTTTTAAAATCTTATTTCTTTTTTTATAACTATTGGGAATACAATGGAAAGAAGTTAGTCATCACTGGTCATGACAATGTTACCAGACTCTATAGACACTGCCTCTACTATTTCAAGTCATTCTTTATTTCATCTTCTTAGACATACTCAAGATGTCCCTATTCACGCTGCAGTCTTATTTGTTTTCACACACTACTGAGTTGGGCCTTAGAACTTGGAAGCAAATAAAAGAACCTCTTTTCAATTTCACTTCTTCTTCCTCCCTCTCACCCCCCCCCCACCTTTAAAATCTGTACCTCAGCAAACTATATACCTAACTGACTATATTTATTATTCTAGGCTTTGTTTTTGTTCATCTTATCTCTCCAGACATGAAGGAAACTTCCAAGTAGAATGCACTTCCAAAAGCATGTACGGTCAAAGATCATGAATACTATCAACCCCAAGATAACAAAAACTTATGTAATGCATACTCCTGCAGGTGGGAGATGGGGTTGGTGCATCACAGCACCCAATACAAATTATTTCTTTATTGAATAAATTGTTTTAGGTTTTTAAAAATCAAATTATTCTAAGTTCATTTATTTATTTGTTTAAAAACATAAATAATTATTATAGAATGTCTAAGATATACAGGGAACCAGGAAAAAAAACAATACTATCAAGCAGCAACAATCATCATTTACAGTTTGGTTATAAATAATATTTATAATGCAGTAAAAGAGTTAGCATTTAAAGAAATTTTACTTTGAACTTTTTAGTAGAACTTACTTTGATTTAAGTGAGAGATATTTATAATTTAACATTTCTTTTTTTTTTTTTTTTTTTTTTTTTTTTTTTTCCGTGTCCGGCAATGGATAGCAACCCTCAGTGTCGCCCCCGGACCGGACCGGGACCGGCAATGGGATCGCAACCCTCGGCGTTGCCCCCGCGCCTCGCTCAGCCAGTGAGCGGGAACTGGTCTGTATGTGGGATCCGAACCTTCAGCGGGAGCACCTCCACGCTTCCCAAGCGGCGCACTAGCACAGTGCGCCACCGGGCCGGCCCATAATTTAACATTTCTATTGATTCAAATGTCCATATGTTTGGTGTACTTAGAGAAAAAAATTATTTTCGTTTATTCGGTTTTGCTTAAACTGTGTAAAATGGAATTATGTCATTTTATTTTTTAGGTAAAAAGAAATGCAGCTTTGCTTCTAAGTGTCAGGAGATAGAATGCCAACAGTTAATTGCATTGATAGGAAATACAATTTTTGTCATGACAGAATAATATAGGCAATGGTCATTTGTGGAAAGTAGAAAGAGAGAGATGAAAGTGCTCTATAAAGAGCTCCAGCAGTTGCCTGGGTTGCTGATGAAAAGTTCTATAGAATAGATGAGTGTTCTATCACTAAAAGGTACTTAATTGTATCCTATCTACTTACAAGGGATTTGAATTAATTAAATTAAATTAATGCTTAATTTATTTTAATTTAATTACTACCTAGCAGCTGGATAATTATTTAAATCATCAGTAATTTTTTTTTTACTTTAAATATTTGTTCAACATATTGCTCACCTTTATCATACTGTTAATAAAATTAGAGGCCTAAATTCTGAGTAGAAAATTGAACCATTTAATTTCTACAAAGCATGTTTGGATATATTCAGTGGATATGAATATATTTTGTCAAATTGCAAAATCAATTGAGAACAAAATCAATGGTTTCATAGTGAACAGTTTGTATTAGTTTCCTTTGACTCCTGTAACACATTACCACAAACTAGGTGACTTAACAAAACAAAAAGTTTATTCTCTCATAGTTCTGGAAGCCAGATGTCTGAAGCCAAGGTGTCAGCAAGGCCAAGCTCTCCCCCGAGGCTCCCTTGGAGGGAGAATCTGTTCCTTTCCTTTTCTAGTTTCTGGTTGCTGCTGCATGCCTTGGCACTCCTTGCCTTCTGGCCACATCACTCCAGTCTCTGCCTCTGTCTTCACATCTTCTCTTCTATGTTCATCGTTATCAAATCTCTCTCTGTGTCTTTCTCATAAGGATACATGTGATATAGGATACATTGCATATAGGGTCCGCCTGGATAATCCAAGATAAGCTCCTCTTCTCAAGAGCCTTACTGTTACCACATCTTTTTCCATACAAGGTAATATTCACAGTTTTTGAGATTAGGAAATAAATATATATTTGGAAGACCATTCTTCTGCCTATCATAATAGTAAAAGGAGTAATATAACTGCAATAAATCAACTCTCCATATTCATATTTTCAGCAATGGCGGATATTTAGGGCCAACTATGGGACTTGAGCACCCATGGGTTTTCATGTCTGTGGGAGTCCTGGAACCCATCCCTTGCAGATACAGAGGGCCAACTGAACTTAAATTTGTATCTATCAAACTGTTCAAATGTTTGCAATTTTTCCTGTATGAGTTTTATGTCGAATAAGAACTTCCACAAACTGATTTACTTAACAAATATTTTTAGGTTTTAATAGCAATACATTTTATTTGCTATTGATAAAATTTTCAGAATTTTTCATTCATACTCTAACAGCTAAGACGTAGTTTTTAAAGATCTCATTAACAACCATTCAAATCCATTTATTTTACATATGGGCAAATAATTACTTATGAAATAAACAAAATTTTACAATGCAAATATTAACAAAAACAACATATTTTAATATTTCTGACGTAAATTATTAAAGCTTCTATGATAACAGTAGAAGCTGTTTTCATAGAAAGTTAATGAAATTGTTAAATTTTACATAGTCATTACACATTTCCATTATTAATTATTACTCTAGCAAAAAAGGTGTACTATCAAACCATAAGAAAAGAGTTTTAAAATGGAATACTATTCAACCATAAAAAATAATGAAATTCTACCATTCGTAGCAACATGAATGAGCTTGAAGAAAATTATGTTAAGTGAAATAAGCTAGGCACAGAGGGAAAAATACCACATATCTTCACTCATTTAGTGGGAGGTAAGAGGGAAAGAAGGAAAGAAAGAAAGACCACAGTGGTGCTTTGGACTTGCAGAGGGAGAACATACCTAGTGTTGCTGGGGGTGGTAAGGTGGAGGGGAGGGAGACTGGGAAGGGATTGGGTGGGGGACATGGGGAATAATGGCAGTTTGTGGTAATGGGCATACTGATAGTATTGATCTGATCATCACATCTTGGACACAGGTGGTGACAGTAAGCTTTGTACCCCATGTATATGCATAATCAGTAAAATAAAATAAAATAAAGAAAAGAAGCTTCATAGAAAAAAATCTTAAGCTGCAAAAAAGAAATAACATAGAAAGGTCAAAGTAGAAATATTGGATTATACTTAAGTGATTTTGATAAATATTATTTAGAAATACGGTAATAAAATGCACATTTTGAATTTTTCCCTTATCACCATAAATCCTTTAATAGCTAGAAATACAAATTAAAAATGAAGCTGAGAATAGTAGTAAGCAGGCCCTTCAGCAGCCATTTGCAGATGGCAATAGACAAAGAGCTTGAGTTTTAATGACCAAGTGACAGTGAAGAAAAATAATTTGTGTTTTTACAAGTTAGAGTAAGAACAAATACATTTGCAAGTACATTTACTAAAAATCCTCTGCACAGCAAAGTTAACAATCAACAGAGTGAAAGACAACCTACACAATGGGAGAAAATATTTGCAAGCTACTCATCTGTCAAAGGATTAATACCAGAATATAAAAGGAACTCAAACAACTTAACAGTAAAAAACGAAATAATCCAATTAAAAAATTGGCAAAGGAGCTGAATAGACATCTCTCAAAGGAGGACATATGAATGGGAAACAGGTATATGAAAAAATATTCAACATCACTAGTCATCAGGGATATACAAATCACAACCACTTTAGATAACATTTCACCCCAGTTACTATCAAAAAGACAAAGAATAACAAATACTAGCAAGGATGTGGAGAAAAGGGAACCCTTCTGCACTGTTGGTGGGACTATAAATTAATACAGCCATTATGCAGAGCAGTATGGAGGTGCCTTAAACAACTACAGATAGAACTACCATGTGATCCAGCAATCCCACCACTGGGTATATACCCAAAGGAATGGAAATCATCATATTGAAGGAATACCTGTACTCCCATGTTTATTGCAGCTCTATTTTCAATAGCCAGGCTATGTACAACCTAAATGTACATTGGTGGATGACTGGATAAGGAAAAAATGGTATATAAACACAATGGAATACTACTCAGCCATAAAGTAAGAATGAAATTCTGCTATTACAGCAACATGGATGAGCCTGAATAAAATTATGTTAAGTGAAACAACCCAGGCACAGAAAAAGAATTACCACATGTCCTCACTCATAAGTGGGAGCTGAATTAATAAATAAACAAATTGACAATAAAGAAAAAAAGAGAGAGAAATAAACAACAATCACAATAATATATTAAACCTTAAAAAGAGAGAACAGAACCATGGTTACCAGAAGTGGAGAGGGTGAGGGGAAGGGATGGGAGAGAGAGGGGTTTAATGAAAAATTGGTTAACAGACACAAAGAATGACTGTGTATTGTAGTGATGAATAAGCTAACTATAGCTGATTTGACCATCACACATTGTACACAATTCTTGATAGTCAACTTCATACCACAAATATGTATAATCAACTACGCTTCAATAAAAATATAAAAAACTAAGAAACCAAAGTATACCTTGCATGTGTGGACTGCCAATGATACTAAACAGTGTTGGAAATGTATTTGAAAAGTCTATCCCATAAAATACCCCTAAATGATTAAAAATGCTCCTCACATTAATCTCTTTCCATTATTAGTGTTGTCATTGCCTTTTATCTCTTTGCTTCTGTGCTACCAAAATAGACCCCTAATTGTTCTTTTGGTTTCTAGTACCTCCCTTCTTTAAACCTTCATTCATATTGCTCTGTCTGATTCATTCTCCTAAAAATTTTACTTCTTCAAGTTTCTTCTGCTATTCAGAAACTTTTAATGATGCCACATTATCTATAAAATAAAGCCTAAGCACACGTATATGGCATTTAAAATTACTTAGATTATCTATAGCTTTGACTGAGCTCCCAGGGCTCAAGAATAAGCACCTAATTTGAGCTGGGCTGTTTGAGCTGGGCTGTTTGATCCACTAACCTGAATCAAGATCTGCAAACCATATACTGGCTTATATTATTTTTTTTTTGCCTAGAATTATTAGTCCCATCTACTCTCCAACCACATCCAAAATACTCTTCCTCCCATTCAGTTTCTACAGTATCTATTGGAAAATAATAATTTAATACTTATTGTGGTAGATAATATATATGCCCATGAGATATTGAAAATAATTGTAATGTATATTTGTGATCCATTAGTTTAAAATCACACTTTTGCATTTTTTCTAATTATTAAATCCTTGAGATCAAAAACCAAAGCTCGAACTGTTCTACATAGTAATGAATACATTAGAGTTACTCAAATATTTGATTTTAAGTGATTTTTAAATGGATTTCTCTTCATCTCCACCAAAGCAACTAGCATAATGCTTTGAACATAGTAGGAGTTCAATGAAAATATTAATTGACTAATGCCAAAAGAATATACATAATGACAAATAAATATATAATATATAATATAATAAATACAATAACAATATACATAATGACAAATAAATTTAATGAGGGAAATTATACTTGAATTATACTTATCAGCGATCATTACATTTCTCATTTTCCTATTCAGTAGAAAGTTGGCTTCCTGACTAGTGAGATTTGAAATAATTACCAAAAATAAAAATGATTAGTTGATAAATTCCATGAATCATTTTACTCCTAGATATTCACTGAAGAGAACAGACTTTCAGACTTCTTTCAGTGGTCTCCTCAACACCAGTCTAATGTTTGTCTATTGAACATAATCTAAAATAAAAATTGCCTTTATTTTACCTGGATTATGCATTTAAACACTGTGGCCTCATAGCACTTTTAATGGTTGATTTACTGCAATGATATAACTCTCTTAAATTTCTACTCAAGGACAGTAAATGAACAAATTGTGTTTTAATCAGATCTAACAATAAAAGTATGTCCGGGTGTCTTAGGATTGAATCAGTGAATACCATTTCCCTCAAATAGAGAAAATACATATTAAATGTTAATTCAACATACATTTTCTGAGCAGCAAAGAATTAAATTATTTTCTTTTGGGAAAAATAATTATAACTTTAGTCTAAGGGCAAACAGTGACATCAAAATATTACTCAATTATCTATCAACAATTTTTTCAAGGGCCTACAAATTCTGGGTACTCATTCCAGAGAAATTTGAAGTCAAGTGAGAAAACCAACCCTTATGCTATTAATTTTGACAAAGCTTTGTGAGAATTAAGATAAAACAAGTGCTGAAAAACTTCAGCCCATGGGCCAAATCTTGTCTAAAGCCTATTTCTGTATAACTCTCCACTAATAATAGTTTTTACATTATTAGAAGGACTTTACAAAGGAGAGAACTATGCAACAGAAAGAGTATATGTTCCTCAAAGCCTAAAATATTTACTGCTCTCTTACAGGAAGTTGGCTAACCCTAAAATATGTGATGAAGAGACATCTCTAAGAGGAAAGAGACAGCAGTAGAACCTAAATTAGTTTATGGAAAATTATCATGACAATAAATAGGTTTAGTAAGGTGAGGGTTAAGGAACTTATCCAGAAAGAGAGAAAGCACGTGTAAACTCCTAGATGGGGATGGTGACACTAGTAGAACTAATGAAAGTCCAGGATAACCAAAACATGTATAGAAAGGAGAGAATAATTAAAATAAAACTTGGGTAGGCATGGCCCAGATACAAGTGGTTTTTTTTTTTAAACTATATTAAACACTTTGGATTTTATTCTTATAGCAATGGGAAGAAATAGGATATTTCTAAGCAGATAAGTGACAGGAAAAACTTTGATACTGGTTAATACAGTAAGGATATAGGAGAAAGAAGACAGGAAAGAGAGCAGGGAAATAAAAAGGTTTCAAAGCAGGTAATGGAGAATTATAGTGCTGGGTAAAGATGGAATAAGCAAACCAGACACATCACAGTAAAAATTTTGAAAGACAGAGACAAAAAGAAAGTATTAAAACCAGTAAGAGAAAGCCTCATTGCTTACAAGTGAACTCTCATAAGATTAACAGCCAACTTCTCATCAGAAACAATAACTGAAGACAAAAGATAATGGAATAACATATCCAAAATATACAAAGAACAACACTATAAACTAAGAATATTATACCCAGAAAATCTATCTTTCAAACGTAAAGGAGAAATGAAGAAATTCCCAGTTAAACAAAATCTGAGAGTATTAGTTGTAACACAATACCCTTTAAAAGAAATAACAAAGGAAGTTCTTCAGGCTGAAAGAAAGACACCCAGACAGTAATTTGAATCCACATGATAAATCAGAAAGTACCACTAAAGGCAAGTATGTAATTATAAAAGGTAGGAGAAATGAATATTTCTTATCCTTTCTTCTCTGATCCAACTTAAAGAATAATTGTGTGAAATAACATGTGTGTGAAGTCTGTAACATATAAAAATGTAATGTATTTGCAGCATAGGGAGGCAGGCAGTTGGGAGAAAATTTATATCGGATTAAGATCAAGACAGCATGTGACAATTCAAATACAAAGGAATAAATGAAGATAACTAGAAGTGGTGAATAAATGTTTAATATAACAAACACTATAAGTTTATATTTCCTCTCCTTTTTTATGTTTCTTTAAAAGACATAAAATTATATAAAATAATAATAATTCATTAGGTCTACATATATAGACCTAATTATGTAGAACAATAATAGCATGCAATATGCATAATAATAACAATATGTATAACAATAACACCATGCAAAGGATGGAAAAGAAATACCAGAGGATGTCAACAAGACTGTGGACAATGGAATTAAATGATAAAAATAAAAATATAAATTGTATTTTTCATCATAGTATCCATCAAGTTGAAGACACCCTTGTAAGAAATGATGGCCATTTAGTCTATCTCTAAGTACCTAAGCATCCTGGGAATTTAACTGTGTCAATGAAATATTTTTTATATTATTAAGTGAAGGAAAATGGGTACCCTTTAGAGATTTTTTAAGATTAAGAAACAAAAAGAAGTCAGAAGAAGCCAAATCAGGACTATAAGGTGTATGCCTAATGATTTCCCATTGAAATTCTCACAAAATTGCTCTTGTTTGATTAGCAGGAGCCTTGTTGTAGTGGAGAAGGACTCTCTGGTGAAGTTTTCTGGGAAGGTTTTCTGCTAAAGCTTTGGCTAACTTTCTCAAAACACTTTCACAAGAAGCAGATGTTATCATCCTTTGGCCCTACAGAAAGGCAATAAGCAAAATGCCTTGAGCACCTCGAAAAACCATTGCCCTGACATTCTGTTCACCAGTCCACTTTTGCTTTGTCTGGACCACTTCCACCTCCTGGCAGGCATTGCTTTGACTGTGTTTTGTCTTCAGGATTTTACTGGAAAGTCATGTTTCATCTCTTATTACAATTCTTTGAAGAAATGTTTAGGATCTTGATCCCACTTATTTAAAAATTTCTATTGAAAGTTCCCCTCTTGGCTGGGTACAACAGTTTTGACACCCAATGAGCAGAAAAAAATTTGCTTAATTATAATTTTTCAGTCTGAATTATGTAATCTGAACCGAATGAGGTGTTTACAGCATTGGCTATTGTTTCTGCTGTTGTCAGTTCTCAAACAGGGCATGAACAAGATTAATTTTTTCCTAGAAAATTAATGGGGATGGTCTGCCCTGTGGCGTTCATCTTCAATACCAGACAGACTGGTTGCCGTTTTTCAGCCACACTTTGAAAGAATCATACCCAGAATACTTCAGATGATGTGATACCAAATAGACAGGCCCAAATTACAAGTTAACACTGTATGCATTAATTATAGTCAGACTCCTTTGGAATATGAGGCAAAGTTAAGGAAGACTTAAGTTAGCAAAGCAAATATACCAGCAACAAGTTTTACTTATTTCATAAATTGCCAAGGATTAATCCTACACTCTATTAAGCTTTTGAGTAATTAACTAAATGCCTCTGAAACTTCATCCAATATACATTCCTAAAATAAGATCAAAACACTCGGTATGCTTTGGAAATCATAGTACAGCTAATTTTAAACCCAGGTAATGAAAGAATAATTTGAGCTACATTCTCTACATTTTCTGATAAAATTTCAAAATAAACCTTGGTCAAAGTCTAGAAGTATTATATCCAATGCTTCTCTTTGATACATCAAGTGTGTCACTGCTGTAAAAGAAAATTAGATTAGTTTGACAGGACTTATTCTTCACCTACATATGTTTATTTATAAAAACCATAGTATTTCAGAGCTGAAAGGGGCTTTAATAATTATCAGGTGAAATTGTCCTTCTTCTCTAAGAAAGATAAATGTTTTCCTGAAGCTGTACAAGTGAAAGCAGCATATATTCATACGTTTTAGAATAAACGGGAAAATATTATTATTTTTGACTTAATAAATATAATCATAGGTAGTCCAATGCAAAAGATAGTTTAATAAACATCACCATTAGCTTTTAAGACATTTATCAAAAAGAATTTGAACTCAACATTAGTCTAAGAAAGAATGTGTTAAGTATCCCAGTAGCTTCTTATCCCTTTGATGCTAAATTTAAGTATTTAAGATTAATATTTCAGGTTGAAAGACAGATTATTATCATCAGTAAAAAAATATATATTAAAAGCACAAACCCATCCCCTCCTATTCAAGTTCTATATTCTTTTGGCTAACATAATTTAATTTTTTTTTTTTTTTTTTGGCAGCTGGCTGGTATGGGATCTGAAACCATGACCCTAGTGTTATAAGGCAGTGATCTAACCAACTGAGTAATTAGCCAGCTAAAATTTCTTTGATAAGATTTCTTTCCTCCTTTTTGATCACATCAACAATATTAACATAATAATAATTAACAGGGTTGATATATTATTTTTTATACAAAATAGCACTGGAAGTAAGGAAAGGACTAGGATTTGATATTTTTAATACAAAGGGGGGAAACCATGATAAATCCAAAACATGCACATTTTTTTTCATTTTTAAAATAAACTTTATTTTGCATTAAAATAAATAATAGTAATTTTATGTTTGCAGAGCTGCAATGATAGTTCCCATATATTCTTCCCCCAGCTTCTCCTACGTTAGATAGCCACAGTACATTGACCAAAACTAAGAAATTAACACTAGTACAACACTGTTAACTAAACTATAGACATTTTTTTGATTTTGCTTTTCCCCCCATTAGAGTGCTTTCTCTTTTTTTCATTTTTTCTTTTAACTTCTGAATATACATTGTAGTTGATTTTCATCTCTTTACCCATTCCTCTTTCTCCCTTTCCCCCCTCTACATCATATCTGTTCACTTGTCTTAACAAGTTCAAGGAATTGTTATGATTGTTGTGTCTTCTTCCCCCCCACACCCTTTATTTGTTTGTATATTTATTTATTTTTAGCTCCTACAAATAAGTGAGAACATGTGGTATTTCTCTTTCTGTGCCTGACTTGTTTTTTTTTTTTTTTTTGGCAGCTGGCTGGTATGGGATCTGAAACCATGACCCTAGTGTTATAAGGCAGTGATCTAACCAACTGAGTAATTAGCCAGCTAAAATTTCTTTGATAAGATTTCTTTCCTCCTTTTTGATCACATCAACAATATTAACATAATAATAATTAACAGGGTTGATATATTATTTTTTATACAAAATAGCACTGGAAGTAAGGAAAGGACTAGGATTTGATATTTTTAATACAAAGGGGGGAAACCATGATAAATCCAAAACATGCACATTTTTTTTCATTTTTAAAATAAACTTTATTTTGCATTAAAATAAATAATAGTAATTTTACGTTTGCAGAGCTGCAATGATAGTTCCCATATATTCCTCCCCCAGCTTCTCCTACGTTAGATAGCCACAGTACATTGACCAAAACTAAGAAATTAACACTAGTACAACACTGTTAACTAAACTATAGACATTTTTTTGATTTTGCTTTTCCCCCCATTAGAGTGCTTTCTCTTTTTTTCATTTTTTCTTTTAACTTCTGAATATACATTGTAGTTGATTTTCATCTCTTTACCCATTCCTCTTTCTCCCTTTCCCCCCTCTACATCATATCTGTTCACTTGTCTTAACAAGTTCAAGGAATTGTTATGATTGTTGTGTCTTCTTCCCCCCCACACCCTTTATTTGTTTGTATATTTATTTATTTTTAGCTCCTACAAATAAGTGAGAACATGTGGTATTTCTCTTTCTGTGCCTGACTTGATTCACTTAATATGACTTTCTCTAAGTCCATCCCTGTTGTTGTGTATGGTAGTATTTCATTCTTTTTTATAGCACAGTAGTATTCCACTGTGTAGATATACCACAGTTTCCTTATCCACTCATCTGATGATGGACATTTGGGCTGGTTCCAAATCTTGGCTATTGTAAATAGTGCTGCAATAAACATGGGAGTACAGGTATCCCTTTGGCATGATGACTTCCATTCCTCTGGGTATATTCCCAGCAGTGGGAAATTGTTTCTATGCAATAAATATGCTGAGTTTAGAAATGCTCAATTCCCAATTTTTTTATGAATGAATTCACTACTTGCATTTCATATGTACTTATGACTAAAAAATGGCATTTATACCTCATTAGAAAAATATTTCACGAGGAAAAGCAAAATATTACTAATATTCAACTTGTATAAGCAAGAGAAAATGCATACATATATTTGACTTAAAGATGGGTAAAATGCTATATTTAAAAAATGATAAAATATAAATGAAATAGCACTGGAAGAAAATTTGGAACAAATTTGAACAAGGGTTTACAGTCTCACCAAATTTAACTGTTTTATTATTATCCCCATTCTTTGAAGCATAAACTTGCTTCAAAACAATGGCATTTTTTTTCATGAAGTAACCCTTTGTACTGTGCTATGCTGAACTATACCTTCACGATGTATAGTGACTCCCTCAAAGGATATCTTAGCCAGATTTCATGATTTCTCAGCCATGTTTTATTATTAGAATAGCCTCTTTCTGGAATTTAAAACTCAGACCCATTCTTTTTCGAACTTTCATCTCAAATTTAATTTAGAAATGCCCCTCACTACAATTGCGGCTCTGCAGGCTTGAGGTGAGTATTTCTTTCAGACACTTCCTTTTCCATTATTATCTAGTACTAGCTCCTCCAGTTCAACTGGGAGGAGAGGCAAAGTTGCAATCCTCTCTGTTGTTCATGGCTGTCTCTTATGAGCAATAGTGATTTCTTAATGAAGGACACCTAAAGTTCTGACCCACCCTACCAAAGTTCTGCTTGTGTGACATAACTTGTTTAATTGGCCCTCCTAGATGGATAAATTGTTCAAAATGACTCAATGCCACCTATGCTTTCTGTGTACACCTAAGCCAGGAAATCCATGCATTCTTGCCATGCCGACTATTGAAGATGTAGCTGCTTCACTGCTGCTACCTTTTTTCTAGGCTTCACTAATTCTTTACAATTATTTTTTTCCACTGATAATGTGTAACAAAGAAAGGTGCAGATAAGCGCACTTTCCATTTAAGTATTTGTCCAACCAAAAGAACAGGGGAAAAGTAGCTATAATCTCTTGTTATATTTCTCCTTTTCTTTTTCGCCCCTGTTCTGACTTGTCAGGGTAGAGTTATGGGGGATATAGATGGATGTGGAAGTAAGGCTGGTTCTAAAACCACTCTTCAAGCTAGTACAGTATCATTTTTTATAAAAAACAAGAAATAGTTTAAATGTCAAACTTAAATGTTAAAATTAAATAAGAATACCCACATGAAGAAATATTATGCAAAAATAGTAGAACAATGAAGAATTATAAATGCTAGTAATACAATGCTATATGAATAAAATAATCCAAAATCACATTTAACTCACCATGACCTGGAGGAAATTTCTTCCATTTAATGAGTGCAATTAGCTCATATATGGATAAAGTAGGCCACTCCTCATAATAAGGACACTTACGGATTAATTCTAACTTTTGTATACTTTCAAGTTTTTTCTTTTCCTGAAAAAAAAATCGTTATTAAATTTTCACTTTTAGGTACTTACAGAAGAAAGAAAAAATAGCAAATAGATATATGGCAGAAAAAAATATGCAATATAAATTAGTATAAAATACATTTGACTTTATTGGAGTATCACTCTAAGACCACATAGCCATATATGAAATTTTAATCTTCAGATCTGCATACTAAAATTATATTTTTCCACCATTCATAATATTTTATACTTTTACACATTTTAGTATTTTTGAAAATCCCATCATAGTTAAGACTAAACTCAAAAGTTATGTTTGATAATATCAAGTAAGTGGTACTGATATTTGGGAAATAAAAACAAAATGCAAAAAACATGTTTTTAAAGCCAGCCACTCCAAAAATCAAAACAAACTGGCACTAGGGATTTGGAATGACGTTGAATTCTTAGAAATGCATCTGTACTACTACACTGAGACCATTATACCAAAAGAAATCCCTACCAGTAGAGACCTAAAGCAAGAAAATAGATGTCTCCCCATCTCTATTCAACATGCCAACACCCTGCAGGACCTGCGCCAGCATTAGACACTATGAAGAGAGGCTGGAACAGCAGGACCATAAGAATCTCCCAATCCCCTGATCTGTACAAACTTCCTCTGCCATCCAAGGGAGAAGAAATAGGAGAGGGGGAAATCTGAATTTAACTAGAAGAGAATAAATTATTAAACTTTCTGTAAATAAGTTATCTTAAAGCAGCAAATTTGGGGACTTGGAATTAAGTTGTGATCACCTGTTCATGCAGCTCTGAGTTTTGATGTCCACTGTAACTATGAAATAGCATGCCAATCACTCCCAAGTATTTTTTTTTTCCTAAGGTGGACTGTAGAGATTTAGAGAGCAGGAGTACTAATATCTGTCTAATACTTTTAGTATGCCTAGCACATGACAAGCTATTGACACCCGAAACACATATTTGCTGAATAAGTGAATAAGTAAATGAATTAATTAATGAATCTGAAGATCACACAAAACCAAAGGACATTCAAAAAAATACCTACAATACATCCATAGAGATCCTTGTTTCCACCTCAACTACTCATCGCCCTAATAGGCTTGAGTGACGTTCATCAAATAAGGCATATTTTTCTAGTCTCTAGGTGAAATCAAATTTTTTTTTCAAAATGATGTAGTTATTTAATTACACAGAAAAATAATGTTATGAAATAAGCTGGTTATAAGTAGCAGGTCAAAGATGACTTTACTTTTGATAAAAAATTAAAATATGAACATGTATACAAGAGACTGGACGGTTACATACCAAAATATTACCAGTATTTACTTCTGTTCAGTGGTTAAATATTCTTTGCTTTTGTGTATTTTTTGAAACATGATTTTTTTCTGAAACAATAACAACAACAACAAAAAGGTACTGGAAACAACCGTTATTAAATGAGAAGATACCAGGAGTTAGAAACCCAAGAAGCCAAGCCAGGAGCCCAGCAGTCAAGGTCTGAAACCCAGGACAGGTCCAGCGAGGGTGACAGTGGTCAAGCCCAGAGATGGGACATTGTTCTTTTGTTTTTCTATTGAAATGCTGTTTAGCAGATGGTTTCATCTACATTTGATGTTCTCAGGGTACTTATATTTAATGGGACTCTATGAATATTAACTGACGCAAAAGCAAAATGATGCTAGCAACTTCGGTTTTGAATCCTTACAAAACATACCTACTTTGTAGTTATACACTATGCAAAACGCATTAGAAATCAAGTATGAAATCACACTACAACAAAAAAAACCCACCTGACTAAATCACTAACTTTGCTATTATTTTTCTGACCTCTGTTCATTTTCTATTTTCACTGAAAATCTATTTTTTGTTTCAGTAATTTGGAAGAGGTAATTTTTCTCACAAAAAGAAACTAACATTAATGGACAATAAGCATTGTC
Organism: Galeopterus variegatus; assembly: GCF_000696425.1. Classification (NCBI taxonomy): domain Eukaryota; kingdom Metazoa; phylum Chordata; class Mammalia; order Dermoptera; family Cynocephalidae; genus Galeopterus; species Galeopterus variegatus. The sequence continues at coordinate 185,744 of NW_007730621.1, forward strand.
TAATGGCGTGGATTTAAATCTGCTGACAGTGGCCCTTGTCTTCTAAGTACTCTACAGAGTGGGAAGAGCTCACCAAAATCCAAACCACCTTGAAATAAACAAATTTAAATGAGTATCACCATTCTTTCTGTGTTTTCAAAAAAGATGTTTGCTACATTACCAAATGGAGAATAGCAGAATATACTTATATTGGTGTAAATAAAGCTCAAAAATTTCAATTGTGCATACTCTACCTACCATGGTAAGACTACTAGGGAAACTTCATTCAAATAACAACACATAATCCATATTTCTTCATCTTTAAAAAAAAAAAAAGAAAAAGAAAAAAACAAGTGATGCTACGTTTATCCTAAGGTGCTTCTTCTTAGGTATTTCCCAAAGCTCATTGCCCTTTTATACAGCAGCGTTTTCAGGAAGGGTCAAGAGATACCATTAAGATCCAAGAAACAACTAAAATCAAAAGTGTGTTTTCAAAAAAGATGTTTGCTACATTACCAAATGGAGAATAGCAGAATATACTTATATTGGTGTAAATGAAGCTCAAAAATTTCAATTGTGCATACTCTACCTACCATGGTAAGACTACTAGGGAAACTTCATTCAAATAACAACACATAATCCATATTTCTTCATCTTTAAAAAAAAAGAAAGAAAAAGAAAAAAACAAGTGATGCTACGTTTATCCTAAGGTGCTTCTTCTTAGGTATTTCCCAAAGCTCATTGCCCTTTTATACTGCAGCGTTTTCAGGAAGGGTCAAGAGATACCATTAAGATCCAAGAAACAACTAAAATCAAAAAATAAGCTGAGACTATTTTTTGCATTACCACCACATGTCCGGTATACTATATCACATTTTACAGCAATCCAAGCCACAAAAACCTGTGGACATCAGGAAGGAAAGGTATAATTAAAAAAGATATGGACATCTTTGTCTAGAAAGGCAAAACTTAGCTAGAATCTATGCCTATATTGTGCTCATATATTGATTAGATATGGTCATACCAATTTTAACTTTGCATATTCCTTTGCAGGGATTTTAAGAATTTCACAGTCATCTTCTGTCACCACTGAGAATGCCGGTGCAACTGATTCAATCTCAGGTATAACTTCCAGGGTTCCAAAGGTACTCCATTGTCTAAGCTGTAAAAA